>NC_054375.1:9112169-9160057 GCF_017654675.1 Xenopus laevis
TGTGATACAGTAAGATTATTACTTGGTACATTCAAGACTTAATACATTAAAACGAATAATAAATTCTGTGGTAAAATCCTTTGTTAAATTTGAACATTTAATAGCCGTTACAAATAACATAGCCCACAGACAAGGTACAACTAGTAACTCAACAGATGGAGCGCGAAAATGGCTCGCCCAGACAGAGGGGAAGGTGAGGGGTAGCATTACAGAATGAGGATCAAGATGAACAACTTCCCAAGGCAGAGGGGAAGGTGCGGTAAACACAAAGATGTTGGCAACCAGTTTGTATGGATCCTCCTGATGCTGTAATAATTGCTTTTGTTTTTTTCAAAGGAGCAGTTTTGGTTCCTATGAGCTGTATACGTATATATTATATATATATATTATATATATATATATATATATTCTTATATATATATATATATTATATTGAAGTTAATGCACTGAGTACATAAACCGCACAAGTTCCCACAGAGAACTGTGAATTCTACATTTTTGTTGGTTGAAAGACAAAGAAATATCATGCGGGTTCTTGTAGCTCTAGGAGTTAAGGAAAGAAATCCTATAATCTGAATCAGCATGGGGAATCGATCTCGCCAACTCCCCGAGGGGTTGCTGCTGGTTTGCTTTTTTTTTTATTTTTCCACGCGTCAAGCATTCCTATTGTTTCCCAATGTCTTCTGCAAGTGGGCTCCTGTGAGATTGAGTTTTGACGTTCCTGCCTATATATGACTGTGCTTTAAATAACAGTGCGCTTGAAATACAGTGCTTCTAGCCTGATTGATAATTCCATTTTATGGATGTTTATGGATACTTAATGGATGTTTTTTTGGATACTTATCGGATTACTTTATTCCAAGTTTAATGGAATACTTAAAGGGGCATAAAAAAATTTTCCTAAAGAATGGTTCAAATTCAATTTGACTACAGCAGCAAGCATACTCCATTCTTAATTACCAAAGAATTTAGTGCATGCTGGGTGCTATAGTCCACAACTTCTCAAAAGACCTTCCCAGATCTCCAGGACCCCACTTAATGCCAATTGATCTCCAATGAAGAAGTACTGCTTTCTCTGGTAATCCTGACTCATCGTTGCTGCGATCAGAGGGCAATTAACATATTTCTTCAGCTGTTGGACCCCTAAACTGGGCCGTGTCCAAGAACCTGCAGCCATAAACTCAAGCTCTATTCTCCTGGAAGAACCACATCAAAGTAAACAAAATTAGCTGATTACGTAACAATTTGGTTTGGAACAATCATGCACTTTATTTTAATGTTGTAAAGTAGGAAAAACTTCATATTGTTAAAGGGGATTCCACCCAGTCTAGACATGGCAATGGTGATCCATTGTTTTCTCCAAGCCAATTGGTTAAGATCCTGCTAGTAGATGTTGACAGTGGAAAGGGGGACCTGCGTGTTGAAATTCTACTGAGAGTGAAGTTTGGTAGTTTGCAGCCTACCGTGAGGCTTTAGTTTTGTGACTGATCCAGACATTGGAATCTCGGGCGCGTTGAATGATCGCCGGCTTGAATCACAGTGAGCAGCCAATATCTGCCTTTGGTAAAATGTTAAACCCTCCCCATTACAGGTGAATACCACCTTCAACGGTAATTTCTCATGTTTGGTATAAGAGGAATAACAGCTTGAGGCCTGTAGGTTAGACCATATTCTAAGTCATTGTTACTTACATTTTAATTTGTTTGAAAACGCTCAACAAGAATATACATATGAGAATATACATTTCTACTAGTGGATGTGGCGGATCAACAATCTGTCCCCGACCGCATTGACTCCAACACCGCTGGCTTCTGGCGGAGCTGGAATCGGTTTTATACTTAGTGTGCAAGCAGGAGCGGTGGCAAGAAGAGGCTCGGCCGAACTCACTGGTGCGTTTGTTGGCCTGAACCCAACCAAAGCCACAGGGTCCTGCAGATTAGGGCAGGCCTGCACATTCACTAATTTCCACGGCAAATCTGACGTACATAAAACCTCATAACGGGAAGTGATCCCAATTTGCAACCATTTCAGCAAACTGCAATCGTACAAATAAATCCGGTCAGATAGGCAAATCCTGCTTGTCTTCATTATACTTGAAAGGCTTTTCCCCTGGGAGTCCTTGAGCATTCTCCATCAATTTCCCTCACCATAGAATGAGCCCTTTGCTCTAAGCTTTAAGAAAACAATCCATGCAGTCGGTGGCACCACTTTATCATCTTAATTGCTCCCAAATGCCACTGGAAGGTTGGCACATATTCTTTATGTTTTCACTTCATTAAACTATGAACGTTGTTTTGTGGCAGTGGCTCAATAAATAAGTGACCGGAAAAGGCAGTGAATTGTTGGATTTTAGAGGTTGGCCATGCTTGGTCCATTGCTAAAGAAAGGTGCTCCTTGGAAGGGGTAATAATGTGACAGGTCCACATCATGTAACTTGCTTGACTGCGACTAAAGTCCTGTGAGAGCAGAAGAAAACGTCATTGAGAAACCCAAAAATTCAGATTGTAGGAGGAACAGAAGCTTTTGGATCAGGATTGGGCCAGAGTAAATTGATCCATGGAAGTTTTTATGGTGAAACATCTATGGAGGGCATTCAAATTCTCCAGGTCATGAAGTGATTGCTAAATCTTTTTATGGTGAAGCCTTTGAACGCAGCTGCCTTCACCCTCCCCCTCAGAGGTCTAAAACTTTGGTCATGTAGTTGAAGTATTATCAGTCATTCAGCCAAGGATATTTAGGGCAACAAATAAGTTTCAGCCCAAATACTCACCTTTAGCTGACATTAAAAGTTGGGCTTGTTCAGGTGTATCTAGGCGAGCCTATTGATATCCTCGCCCAAATCTCACTCCAATGACCTTCAAGCTGGGGTTTCCAGTGTATTTTGACAGATACAATTGACCATTTATCCCAATGTTCACCTAACTTGGCACTTCAAGCTGGGATTTCAGGTGTTAAATCTAGGAGAACTAATTGACTATTCTCCCCAAATCTCACCTCCAACCGACCTTCGGGCGGGTTTTCCAGTGTAAATTTAGAAGTTAATTGAGCCATTCTCCCAATTTTTTCGCCATCACTGCCTTCAAGCTGGCCTTTCAGGTGTATGTAGGAGAGAAATGACCCATCTCCCAAATACTTCTCCCAGATGGCCATTGCTCCAAGCCCTCTGTTTTAGGAACCATTGATCTAAAAGCAACTTATTTTACGCAAGTCCCAGACCTTCAGACAAACGGTGTTTGTACTTATTGTAATTTTGTTTTGTGCTGTAATCATATTTTTGAATTTGAAGGGGCAGAACCACATTTTATAATTCTATCACAGAGCCAGAACATAGTCTGTAGGCCAATGAGATGGAGTATATTCACCAACGACTTAGATCTAACACTGTATCTAAAGTTAAAGCATGTTATCATTCAACAGAACTAGTCCAGCCGTAACCTATTAAGAGAATTAGAACTAAAGCTGGAAGTTAATAAATGTGCTAGTCGCTAGCTGAAAAAAAGTATGTTCAATGGGAGGAGAGTAATGCTGAGGAGTCATATGGTGGATATCTGTAATAACTATATCTAAGCACCTCCTTGCCCTGTCTTATCAATCATAAAAACATAGAATTGGTTGTCAAGATAAAAGGCCAATTAGCCCAACCTGTCTACCCAACCTAGTGAACTAAAACATGTCAACGTATTTTTTTTTTATCGATAAGCCTCCCTCGTCCTTGTATGTCTATGTTTGTCCTGTATTTTCAATGAACGACTGTGATGTTGTATATAGAGAGGAAACTATCTTGCCATATCCCTACTGAGCTCTCTATTGACTAATGAGATTGCCTTCTCCTGATCTCCAAACCCTGCTGTTATCCAAACATTTGTTAAGTCTTGACCAATACTTCTCAGGGCGCAGGTCTATTTTGACTATCTATCTCTTACTGCTGTGAGCTTGGGCCTAAGTGTTTCAGGTTTTCTGGTGGACCCAAGGAGACCCATTCTGACACTTGTACTTCTTAATCTTTAATGGTATAATCATGAATGTGGATTTAAATTCTTGCACTGTGTAAATCTGAATATGTTTGACATTTTGACTGCATGATAGGAGAGCATAGTGAGCATAACCTCAACCCAACTTCCTTACCATGCAATCTGACTTTGGGGCAGGGACCATATAGACCGACGTGAGATGCTGGAGCCCTCCGAAATTGCCCAGTTTTTCGTATTTCCTCCATTTCGCCCTTCGGTTTTGAAACCATATCTTGTCGAGAAGAATAGGAAGAAGTGTTATTGTCTCGTGACCCACCACCACGTTGCCTTCTAAATATGGAGAAGCATTTGCTCTAGATAGAGTAACCCCATTGCATCTGCTAAGACAATAGCATTTAAAGGAGATCTCTGCCCAAAAATGTAAATTGATGTGAACGTATTTAGAGCTCTCTCCTCAACACTTTTTGCATTTTTAGTTATTTCTGAGATGTTAGCAGTTTTAGACTGCCAATGCCAGGCTTTCAGCTCTGATCGAAGGTGAGAGTGTCAGTGACCCTAACTGTCTGTACTTTTTTGATTTGGCCACCAATCAAGTACGGACACTCTCATCATTTTGGCAGCATTTTGACTTAAAGACCTGCATTATGGGAATCATATCACTAGAGAACATTCCCGCTATTCTAACAGTGAGGCACTGCCCTCTCATTAAAGGTAAACAAGCTTATTGTCAAAAATAGCACAGAGTGAAAAGGATTTTTTTTTTGACACCCGGCAATTTTCCGTGTATATATTTTCCCCTTTTGTTCGCAGCAGCATAAAGAGCTAAGGAGCTTATCTGCGCCGCACATCATTAACTAGACAGGATTATTGCATTTCCATGCATCTCACAATTTATTTAAAAAAGAAGAAAAAACAGCACAGAGCTACTGAGTCTGAACTGACAGTGCTGTCACGGCAATCAAGTCAGTTTACTAGATGGATCAGCCTGGGGTTATGGTTGTGATGCAGTCAGCAAGCTCATGCTACATTGTTTCAGGAGTCAGAACCGGCAGACTCCGCTTTTAATATCAATTACATTTACAAGTCGGGACCCACCTGCACTTGGATCTCTGGGAGCTGGATTTTTGCAGCCAGCTGGTCACGTGTCTGTACGTCGGGGTAGTGGGTAACCTGGAATATCTGCTGAAGCAGCTGTGCCATGGTGAAGGTGGTCCTGATTCTTGTTCTCTTGTTCTTCCGGTCACCTATAATGGAATGGTTGGTGGAATCAATGACCTACAGTGCAAAAGACCCAGGACATTTGGGCCTTGTGCAGCCCTACCCCTCATCCTCATGTTGTGCTGTATCCCATGCTGGCCCAATGGAGGAAAAGCCGGGACAGTCACATAAATCACACCTTCCTGCCCCATGGTCATTAAACCACTGGCACTTACACCACCCAATGTCCTAAAGTGGAGAGCTGGTTCTGTCCCTCAGACTGGGCCTGGGGCAATGTGATCTTTTAATTGACTGGAGTCGTTATATACTAGAATGCCAACCTAGGAGTAGTCTGGCCTAGGAGTAGTCTGGCCTATAAATTATCCAGCCTATGAGTTTATCCGGCCTATGAGGTTATCCGGCCTATGAGTTATCCGGCCTATGAGTTATCCGGCCTATGAGTTATCTGGCCTATGAGTTATCCGGCCTATGAGTTATCCGGCCTATGCGTTATCCGGCCTATGCGTTATCCGGCCTATGCGTTATCCGGCCTATGCGTTTATTCAGCCTATGAGTTTATCCAGCCTATGAGTTATCCAGCCTATGAGTAATGGAGCAAGAAAGTTGAAAGTGTTTGTGCAAGTGGACGTCTTGAGGGTATGAGGGGCAGTGGGAGGTTTGTCTGGAGGGTGGGATCGGAGCTTGATTACAAATCTAATTAGACCACTGTCAGTGAGACACTGTTTCAGGTTATGTGTATGAAAAATGTCATATTCCCAAAGTGTTGGGGGGCCCTAAAGTGATTTTTCTTCATATATTCTGGTTATTGTGGAGTGAATGTCATTCATACTGACCCCTAATCCCCAGTGGAAGCAAATGTCTGTAAGGATCTCATTACAAGGGACCAGTATATTCCTGGCCTAATCCTGCCAATGATCCGGGAGCCCAGGCGGCTTGTGGAACCAGCGCGTTGCAAATAACGTATTTGCCTCTATGGACCGGCAGGAGGATTGCGGCCGAGATCAAACAGAAGAGGAGAGAAAGTGGCGGCACCTCCGTGACTGATGCTCTGGGGATGTAATGAGCTGAGTACAGGTAAAACCCATCTGCCGGATTTCACGCTGAGAATCGGTTCACTGAAGCCAGAAATTGGAAAGAAAAAAAATAGCTATTTTCTATTTAGCTTATTTAGCAGAGAATGAGTTTTTGGAGTAATACCAGTCAATCCTTTTTTTCCAATCACTGGCTGGTACCTTGTAGCCCCACCCCCAGCATCACCCGTCCTGTTCCCCTGTCCACACCTTCGAGGGAGCCCAAGGCATATGATATGTCTCTTTCGTGTACCCCGAGTTCTGACCCTAGAGACTCTTCATAGGGTTGATATTCGGGTTGCACCAAATCCAGGATTCCATTCTGGATTCTGCATTTTTCAGCAGGATTCAGATTTGGCCGAATCCTTCCTCCTGGCCAATCCGAATCCTAGGGAGGGAAATCGCGTGACTTTTTGTCACAAAAGGAAGTCAAAAATGTTTTCCCCTTCCCAACCCAAATTTGCATATGCAGATTAGGATTTGGTTCGGTATTTGCCCGAATCTTTCGTGAAAGATTCAGGGGTTCAGCAGAATCCAAAATAGTAGATTCGGTGCATCCCTAGTTGATATAGGGCTGAGAATGGGGGTCTAGCTACAAGATATGGGGGTACAGACCCCCTACAATACAGAGAGCTGAAGTGTAAAGACTGGGACCAGCTGTATCATTTATCATCGTTAAAGGGGAACTCCACCCAGTAAATGAAATTACACCCAGTGAATTCATTAGGGGAAACTTCCTTTTCTATCTTCATTATTTTACTGAATACCATTTCAAAAACACTCGCCGTTATTCAAAATGTTTTTTCCCCCTTATCCATAATCAGTATTATTCCGTCTAACATATTTCCCAGTAGGGATGCACCGAATCCACTATTTTGGATTGGCCGAATCCTTCACGAAAGATTCGGGCGAACTAAATCCGAATCCTAATTTGCATACACAAATTAAAGGATGGGAAGCGGAAAACATTTTTTAATCCCTTGTTTTGTGACAAAAAGTCATGTGATTCCCCACCGCCCCTAATTTGCATATGCAAATTAGGATTTGGATTCGGTTTGACCACGCAGAAGGATTCATCCGAAACCTGCAGAAAAATGCTGAATCCTGGCAAATCCTGAACCGAATCCTGGAATCGGTGCATCCCTATTTCCCACTCACCGGTTCCCCACGCGCCCCAAGAATCCCGAATTGCGGATCGTTCTTGCCGCAATGAATGTTTATTACAATTTGCTTTTTTTTTCGGGGAGATGGATTTTGATTTTTTAGAAGTATTAGGTGAGGTTGAGCCAATTACACAGTAGGTGCTGTAGTGGGGGGGGGATATTGGTCTGATGGTGATAATTGGGGGAAAATAATATTCCTATTTGCTTGTGGAGCTGCCAACAGCCTCCTGCGCTGCTGAACCAAGGGACTTTATGGCAAGTAGTGGGGCCAGGGGCCAACAGTCCATGTGTTTAATATAGGCACCCATAGGCTTATGTCTAGGGCAGCAGCAGTTTTGGGGGTGCAGCCCTTGGGTGCCTATATATAAAAATATATGGCTCGCTGCTTGACAATTGTGGTCCTGCAGCGGGTCGGATACCTGCAGGTTACCCGCAAAAAATGCGGTATGAGGGTAGGATTTTCGCATGCGGATATAGATGCGGGTAGCGGGTCTCATCTATATTTCTTATCTTCTGTTATATTTAATTCCTTTTTAAAATTTCACAAAACTTTTTTTCTGACTCCGCCTACTTGTGCCACTTCCGGGATGCGCATAAGGCAGTTGCGGACCGGGGTCGGGTAGCGGATCCAAGTTGGTAAACATGCGGATTGTGGTTTGGCTCGCAGATTCGGATTGGGTGAGGGTGTCAAAAAGTGGTTCAGCGCAGGACTCTAACTTGTTGCTATGGAGGAGCTGAGGGGTAACACTGTGGCCTGGTACCTTCTGTCGTTCTGTACCCACCAATCATTTGTCTCCCAGATGCGCTCCCTCATATTTGTCCACAATGCCTTCACCCCCTTATTTAGGCCCTGAAGCCTCTATAAGGGGAATACATTACATTATACAATTTAAGGTGAAAGACCTCAACTTCCCGAACTCACCCAAATTCCAGTACTTAGGACTTATCCCTGTTGCACTTACATGTGGAGCTTTCCTGCGGGGTGTCGCTCAGCTCATCCTCCCCTTCATGGTGTTCAGCTTCAAACTCATCTCTACCATTCACTGTCTGGGAGTCTGACCCAGGAACATTGTCCCTTATTCTCAGATAGTGGGGAGTTTGTTTTCGGGCTCCCAGCTCTGAAAGCAACGGCTCCTGATGGAACTTCTGGTTCTTCTTCTGGAACCTCCAAAGGGGAACCTAAAGGCAACATCACAGTATCATGAGTAACCTTCATATATTCCTCTTCTTTCCCTAAGTGGGCCCAGCCTGAAGGTCAGTTATGGGGAGATTTGGGGTGAGTGCTTATTTGTTCCCTGGGTACCCCTGGAACTATAGGGTGACTGTTACCCCAATGTTTCTATATATCTGTAACCTTGTTATGAGCTAAGTGGGACCAGTCTGAAGGTCAGTTAGGGGGAGATTTGGGGTGAGTGTTTTGTACCCTGGGTACCCCTGGAATTATAGCAGGGTGACTGTTACCCTAATGTTTCTATATATCTGTAACCTTGTTATGTGCTAAGTGGGACCAGTCTGAAGGTCAGTTAGGGGGGGGATTTGGGGTGAGTGATTATTTGTACCCAGGGTACCCCTGGAACTATAGCAGGGTGACTGTTACCCCAATGTTTCTATATATCTGTAACTTTGTTATGAGCTAAGGGGGCCCAGTCTGAAGGCCAGTTAGGAGAGATTAGGGGTGAGTGTACCTTTAAGTCTACATCCCTTTTAGCTATTCACTTGGAAATAAATCCGAAACTGTTTTAGTCATTTATTTTTTATCCCATTTTGTCCCATATTAATTTCCTTCTTTCTTTTTTTTAATGGTTATTTTTGAGAGCGGAAACCCCATGAATTTGGCGCCGGCTCTGACTGATCGCTCATAGTTTTCTGCGCTTCATTGAATTTCATTTTTTTTATTACTATATATCAGAGGGAAAATAAGACTCTCCTGTAACATCTCTCCAGAACCTTTCAAGGCCCATCATTCAGCCATCACTGTCACATGGAACCGGAATAAAATCTCCTTTTCCTTTATGTCAAGAGAGAAAGCTTATCCTTTTCCATGTAGGATGGGAATCGGTTTAAAGGGCAAATTCACCATTGCATGTTTTGTTTTAGACTTTCCTTTTTAAATGCCATTTGATTTAAGGGGTGGTTCACCTTTAAGTTATGTTGTAGTATGTCATAGAAAGCAACTTTTCAATTGGTCTTCATTATTTATTTTTTATTGTTTTTTTTAATTATTTACCATCCTTTTCTGACTCTTTCTAACTTTCAAATGGGGGTCACTGGCCCCATCTAAATATGACTACACAATTTTTGTTATTGCTACTTTTATTACTTTTTTATTCAGGCCTCTCATATTTATACTCTAGTCTCTTATTCAAATCAGTGCATGGTTGCTATGGTAATTTGAACCCTAGCATCCCATAAAACTATGACAAACTGGGGAGCTGCTGAATAAATAGCTAAATAACTCAAAAACCACAAATAATAAAAAATGAAAACCAATTGCAAATTGTCTCAGAATATCACTCTCTACATCATACTAATAGTTAATGCAAAGGTGAACAACTTCTTAAAGTTGCTATGGGTTACTAGAACTGTGGCAAATTTTGACTTTGTAATTCTATTACCCCATAGTTAGTACTGGAGTTGTCAGGCTTTCCCATTGGGAAGGCTGCAGAGAGAAAAAGTGCCCCTGGTGCTATTGGCTCTGAGTTTACTTTGACTTAAGTCTGCTGGGAGTTGCAGTCAAACAACAGCCACATCGGCAGGCCCGGACTGGCAATGTATCTGTTCGGGAAAATGCCAGAGGGGCCGCTCAATATTTTATTCAAGTGGGCCGCTCCTGATCTCCTTTTAGAAATTGAATCCGGAGGGCTCTAGGACCACTCCTCCACCACATCTCCCACTGTGGCTCCGCCCCTTCTACTACTCTGTTCTCATGCTGCCGTGCTGTTTGCAGGCCCTCCCTGCCATCAGGGGAGGACAGCTGAACGAACTTTACTAATGTGGTAAGAAAGGGAGTCTTTTATCATTCATACTGATATAACTATTCTATCTCTTTCTTGTATGAAACTTTATAGACCCAAGACGGCATGTTTTCTCTATAACTCCACTAATACTCTGAAAAGCTCCTTCGACTGTTAATACTAACTTCTGTCCCTGGACTTTTCTTTCTCCCCAGTTGTCCATGTGTCTAACTGCTGCTTCCCTTCATATGTCCTTTTGCTACTTCAAATTTAACATAGCTAAAACCAAAACTCCTTTTTTTTTCTCTCTAGCATAAATCTTATTGCTGCTTTTTCTTTATCAGGGCCTCCACTATTATTTCATGTAACCAGGTTTTCTGACATGGAGTCATATGTTTCTGTTCTCTCCTTCACCTCATATGTACAGTCTCTTAGATCATACATCCTAATAACATTGCCAAAGCACATCTCCTTCTTACTTGCACTCAGTCTCTCTGCACTCTCTATCTGTCCACCAATAAAGTTTTTTTAACTTTTATGGGGGGCCCCTAACCACCAATTGTTTTTTTTTTTAACTTGTATGGGGGGTCCCTGGCAACCAATGGGTTTTTAGTGTTTGTTTTAGCGCCCCTGTTTGTGTGGCTTTTTTTTACTGTGGTTTCGGGTCAGGGACTGTCATCTAGATTATGTAGGTATGCAGAATGAAATGTAAAAAAGAACGTGGCTACATGGGGAATTTTTTTGTGAGTAAACAGTAGCAAGTGAGAAAAGTTTTCATTTGAAATCCATTAAAACAAAGTCACTAAATGGCTTCATTTAGGTCTGTGCCAGTTTAACAGAACAATTTGAGTTCATTCTGGAATACCTTTACAGCACATGATTAGCTACCTGATCACCAGGTTTAGCTAAATTAGTGTTACCAATAAAAATATACTTTCTGTAATATTTTTTTATATTTCTATTATATTCAAACCATATTCATCTCTTCCCACTACTGAAAGCTTTGGTTGAGCTGCAGAAAGCAAGCATTTGTTTATGCTTATACATTTTTGAAGTTTTACCCCAATATAGGAGTGGATGTGTTTTTACCCCCAGTTTGGCCCTGCACATCGGATTGGTCTGTGCCACAAGAGCTTTTCCAAATGCTGAATTATATTCCACAACCGTCTCATCGCAGCCAAACACACGGTGCATTTTTATTTTATGAAGTCGCCCTAACGATCGTTATGATTGATTATCCGTGCTTGTTCTCCATTATTTGTATGCAGCTGCTTAGCTTCCCTTACTGTACAAATCGGTAACCAACCTCAGATTTATTCCTCTACAAGCAGGCTTGCACAAAGGCTTGGCATTTATGGATCACCATATTTATATTGTTGGAGAAGATCCATAACAGCATCACAGAACTATGTCTGGAGGGTACTGGTGGTGTTGTAGAAAGCCTGGGACAGATCAGGTGGGAAATTAACTGTCTGATCTGGGGCAGCTAGGTAATGGGCAGCTCATATGGGCCAGGAACCCTAAAACACAGTAGGGGAGGACACCTGGAAGAGGCATAGGGCTTCCCTAAGCAAGAAATGTGACCGTAGGCAGATAGGTAATGGTCAACGCAGATGGGTCAGGAACCGTAGAAAGATAGAACTCAGTAGGGGAAGGAAACATGCGTAAGGCATAGGGCTCCCCTGAATATGAAATGTCAAACAGTTAGGTAATGGTCAATGGAACCCTAGAACTCAGTAGGGGAGGACACCTGGAAGAGGCATAGGGCTCCCCTAAGCAAGAAATGTGACCATAGGCAGATAGACATTGGTCAACCCTAGAAACATAGAAATCAGTAGGGGAAGGAATCCTGTGCAAGGCATAGGGCTCCCCTAATTATGAAATGTCAAGCAGTTAGGCAATGGTCAGTACGCAGATGGACCAGAAACCCTTGAAACATAGAACTCAGTAGGGGAAGGAAGCCTGGAAGTGGCACAGGGCTCGGCCAAGCAAGAAATGTCACATTAGGAAGTTAGGCAACTGCAATCCAGATGGGCCGGGAACCCTAGAAATATAAAACTGTTGGGGAAGGAAACCTGTGCAAGGCATAGGGCTCCCCCAAGTGTGAAATGTCAAGCAGTTTGGCAATGGTCAACCAAGATGGACCAGTAACCCTAGAAACATCAAGCCCAGTAGGGAAAGAAAACCTGGGGGAGGCACAGGGCTCTCCGGAGCATGAAGTGTGATCTCAGGAAGTTTGGTAATGGGAAATGGTCAGAAATCCTAGGAACATGGAACCTGTTAGGGGAAGGCATATGGCTCCCCTGACAATGAAATACAATTACATATTAGTTGTATGATTTTATAGTAAGGTAATGGGTATCCCAGCTGGGACAGTAATCCTATAAACCTAGTAAGGGGCTGATAAGGCGTTAGACTTCCCTGAGTATAAAGTGAAATCACAGTTAATTAGGCAACTCGCAATCCACATGGGTCAGTAACCCTAGAAATCTAGAACCTACTAGGGGAAGGAAAGTTGGAGACATAGGGCCGAGGCAGTTGGGGAAGGGGTACTCCAAAATAAAGTCTTAGACAAATGTCTCACCAGAGAATGGAGTAAGATGGACAATAATTGCTCTGGTCTCAAGTAATTAATAGGAAATGAGAAGTTCCAATGAGGAGAAAACTAGAAACGCCTGGGATAGTCACAGGACTCATCAATGCATCGAACATAAATAAACTGATCTTTCTCGAGCAAATGGGCAGGGTCTTTGCATCTTTACAAATGTCACCTCTGGGACATCACAGAGTTAAAAAGGGAATTAATTTCCTCTCATAATACATTTTATTGAATTTTGAAGATCACTTTATGATTGCCCTTCTACTTACCCGTTTTCAGCTCAGCTGCTGTTCTCAGGTGTGTTGTTACTTATTCCTCTGTATAAGAATAACTTGAGAAAGGCTTGTTGGAAACATTCTTATGAGAAGGTTTCTTCAGAATTTCCTCTATGGAATATGATAAACCAGGGTTTGAGCGACTCTTGGATGTTCTGAGTTCCATGGGCTAGGATTCAACAATAACCAGTAGCCCAAGGAAGGATATTAAGCCCTTGAACTACAGACAGATGGCCACCGTGAAATGACAGTTGCTAGAGTCTATGTGCCGGGAAGCCTTCTAGAGTTTCCTATAATCTTCTTATACGGCCGTCCTTAAATTTGGGATAAAAGTGTATCCTTGCAAAGGCTCCTCGGTAATATGTGAAGACAAATTGATTCTATCATGTTGATCTTGGGTCTCCATAACAAATGAAGGTCCACAAAGTAGTCTGAAGAAGTGACACTCAAAAAGTAAGATACCCCCCCCCTTCGCAAAGGGTTCTATCTTCTGTCCTCCATTAATCATGAACCAAAGTAAACACTGTAGAGTAACGCTTCACCATTCCATATCACAATAACCAGGTCATGGTCGGTGGCTTTCTACGGCTAAGGTCCAGGAAGTCTGTCCTGTTATTTACTTGGAATTAGAGTACTCGGTTCTTTCTCCTTCATCTTTCCACCATCAAAGCGGATGGAATTTTATTACCATCTGCTTGTGGTGGAAATAGAAAGATTCCTTCAAAGGCTACTTCTTCTGGCCTTCACAGTGTTCCTCTGAAGTTCATACCAGTCCAGAACTCGACTGCTTCAGTTATTCCATAGGCCTTACTGTTTCATATGGTTCAACATGCAGTTTACCCTAACTGACCCATAGATGTTGGTCCTTATTGTCCTCTCTTCAGATTCCTTCTCACCTTGAGTTCTTCGTCGGTTCTTCACCTTGCTTTATTCTCTCATTCTTCCTTTCAATCTCCAGAAACTCTTAGAGCTTTTCTTTTTCTTTTCTGTTGATGTAGTTCCTCATGTTCTTCCCTTTTGAACTCTCCACCTCTAAACGACTCTCGTATCCTCTATAACGACTTAACTGTTTCTTCCCCTTTCTCCCAGTCACCCGTGCCCTTCTGCTTCTGTGTCATTGTTATCTGGCAGCCAGAATACTATTGACCAACCCCTCCTTGTTTGCTTGCGTCTCTCCTATACTCATATCTATGACACAAAGTTGGTTTACTCTGTAACCATAACCAGCCCTTATTAACCCTTCTACTGCCGGAGGAGCCTCTGATAACATTCTGGCCTTCTGCTAGTTAACGGCCTGGATCAATGAGCAATAAATTGGTTAGGATAAGTTTCCTCTTGATTTCCCGCTAAAAGACTGGACAGAAGGAGTAGGCAATTAGTGTGCAACAATTAATCATCATTCTACTTATTTAACTGTATTTATTAATCACCTTCGCTGGCTTTCAGAGCAACGACCTTGAGTGCGACAGATTTGGCACAAAGGCGGGTGAATAATTGGGCTTGTAGCATGCCGGAGAAGATCAAGGTTACCCTATAAATTGGGGGAGAGGCTTTCGTGTCTCATTGGAAGACGGATTAACGTATACTTTGGTTGCATGTTGTTCGCAGATGAGTCGAGATCACAAGCGTCTCTGTAGAACATTTGGGCTTTTTAGTGGAGTTGTTTGTGAAACCCTGGTGTTTTATTGGGGGGAAAAAAGATACTTTGAAGGTTTAGATGCGGCACAAAAATATCTCTCCTGTTTTCCCAAATAGCCTTTTTGTTTGCCCTTTCATCTCCATCACTTGCATCTTCTTGCTTCTCTATGGGCTTCTCTGTATCGTGGGGGCACTGAAGTTCTGAGCACATTTAAAGGGGGGCCAGGAATTCTCCCACTTTTAATGATGTTTAGGTCATGGCAATGTCAGAATGTTTTATGTGAATAAATAGGCTCTACTGAACGACACTGTCCAGGCTTTAGAGCTTGTTGAACTACAGCATTCAGTCTTATGGGGGCAGGGAGTTGTAGTTCAGCTGTAGAGTATCTTTTACTACTGAGAGATGTGATTATATTGCGTTCCATAGACAATTGTCATGTGTAAAGCCTGGGGCACTGCAAGGCCGCCCAGCAATCAATATGGCAGCTTCAGACTATGACTATGAGCAAACTTAGGGGCTGTTCCTGCTGAATTGTGCTTAGTACAGGGAATACCTATGCTGCCATAGTTTTATGGGATCTCTCTGTACAGACTATGAGCAAACTTAGGGGACTGTTCCTGCTGAATTGTGCTTAGTACAGGGGAATACCTATGCTGCCATAGTTTTATGGGATCTCTCTGTACAGACTATGAGCAAACTTAGGGGCTGTTCCTGCTGAATTGTGCTTAGTACAGGGGAATACCTATGCTGCCATAGTTTTATGGGATCTCTCTGTACAGACTATGAGCAAACTTAGGGACTGTTCCTGCTGAATTGTGCTTAGTATAGGAGAATGCATAGCAGAATTCCAGACATAATAACCCTTATTCTTTAAGGAGACTGCCGCACACAGACACTGCAATTACAGTTTCACTGCTATTTACTTTAAGGACGGGATGAAGATGTGGAGCAGATCAAAGAGCTGATACAAAGTGACAAATTGTCTCTGATTTGTACCACAGAATAAAACATATTGTGTGTTCATGAGCCAATAGCCACCCTTTTCTTTGCCGCTGTCTTAAAGGGGAACGCCAACTAAAAAATCACTTCTGCCTAATGAAAGAAAATGTAACTAAGCAACTTCCCAATATCCATTCATTCCTCATTGTGTCCAAAGTGTCTCTTCTCTGCACTGCTGGTTCTGACTCCTGATACAACTTCCCAATATCCATTCATTCCTCATTCTCACTGGGTTTATAGGTCTGTGAAACTGTCATTGTGTCTGTCCCTTTCTCTTCTCTGCACTGCTGCCTCTGACTCCTGATACAACTTCCCAATATCCATTCATTCCTCATTCTCACTGGGTTTATAGTTCTGTGAAACTGTCATTGTGTCTGTCCCTTTCTCTTCTCTGCACTGCTGCCTCTGACTCCTGATACAACTTCCCAATATCCATTTATTCCTCATTCTCACTGGGTTTATAGTTCTGTGTAACTGTCATTGTGTCTGTCCCTTTCTCGTCTCTGCACTACTGCTTCTGACTTCTGATACAACTTCCCAATATCCATTCATTCCTCATTCTCACTGGGTTTATAGTTCTGTGTAACTGTCATTGTGTCTGTCCCTTTCTCTGCACTGCTGCTTCTGACTCCTGATACAACTTCCCAATATCCATTCTTTCCTCATTCTCACTGGGTTTATAGTTCTGTGTAACTGTCATTGTGTCTGTCCCTTTCTCTTCTCTGCACTGCTGCCTCTGACTCCTGATACAACTTCCCAATATCCATTCATTCCTCATTCTCACTGGGTTTATAGTTCTGTGTAACTCAAAGAAAAGAATATGCGACTGGGGAAAGGTGGTTTCCTGCTCTCAATCTCAGTTGAACACCCCCGCTCCAGGTGCTAACCTTATATCCAATATGTCGAAGTACTGAGAGAAAGCAAACAGAGCAGAGCTAGCTGCTAAATTCCTTTTATTGGACACAACATGTTTCGGGCGGGTGCCCTTTATCAAGTGATAAAGGGCACCCGCCCGAAACATGTTGTGTCCAATAAAAGGAATTTAGCAGCTAGCTCTGCTCTGTTTGCTTTCTCTCAGTACTTCGACATATTGGATATAAAGTTCTGTGTAACTGTCATTGTGTCTGTCCCTTTCTCGTCTCTGCACTGCTGCCTCTGACTCCTGATACAACTTCCCAATATCCATTCATTTCTCATTCTCACTGGGTTTATAGTTCTGTGTAACTGTCATTGTGTCTGTCCCTTTCTCTGCACTGCTGCCTCTGACTTCTGATACAACTTCCCAATATCCATTCATTCCTCATTCTCACTGGGTTTATAGTTCTGTGTAACTGTCATTGTGTCTGTCCCTTTCTCGTCTCTGCACTGCTGCTTCTGACTCCTGATACAACTTCCCAATATCCTTTCATTCCTCATTCTCACTGGGTTTATAGTTCTGTGTAACTGTCATTGTGTCTGTCCCTTTCTCTTCTCTGCACTGTTGCCTCTGACTCCTGATACAACGTCCCAATATCCATTCATTCCTCATTCTCACTGGGTTTATAGTTCTGTGTAACTGTCATTGTGTCTGTCCCTTTCTCTGCACTGCTGCTTCTGACTCCTGATACAACTTCCCAATATCCATTCATTCCTCATTCTCACTGGGTTTATAGTTCTGTGTAACTGTCATTGTGTCTGTCCCTTTCTCTTCTCTGCACTGCTGCCTCTGACTCCTGATACAACTTCCCAATATCCATTCATTCCTCATTCTCACTGGGGTTATAGTTCTGTGTAACGGTCATTGTGACTGGGCACTGTCACTTTGTAAATCAGTGGTTGAAAGAAACCCCTGCAGCGCCACGCATGGGCGATTTATCTCTTTTTTTTTTTTTTTTTTTTTTAAAGGGAAAGTGTCAGAGAAGTTGTGTGCTGTAGTTTATTATGAGCGGCTGAGGGGCCACAGCATTAATCCTTGAGATGTTCTGCTGGTTGGAGTTATCCTCGGCTTTCTCTCGCTCACTTCCAATTAACTCCCGGCCGCACGGCTCATTAGCTGCTCGCCCTGTAAGTAATTAAGAAAATAATTTTTATTAACTGTCTAGAAACAAATTTATTTGTAGGGTCGATCCATCCCCCTCCAAGATTAATACCTGCAGAGCTGTTCTACTTTTCAGCAGTAGGGGGAGCTGTGAGCTTAGTTATATCTAGTTTATAGCCTGACAGTCCCATGCTCTTCTGGGTCTAAAAGTCCAACAGTTGCTTGTTGTTATATGTTGCAGTTGCATTTTAGATGCATTCCTTGTCTGTGTAACGCTATTAACATGTGGCTAATCTGCGCTTCTATTTGTATTCCTAAATAGGTCATATTCGTTAAATAACTATTCAAGTATTTGTCTGTTCCTTTTTGCACTCCTGATCGTGACTCTTGAAACACTGTCAGCGCCGGATTTCAATGTCGGGCGCCCCTAGGCCGCGCGGTCCGACCAGGCGACCGCGCGGTCCTAGCACCCACCTCACCTCCCCTTCCCAGCGCGCCGGCGAAAAAACGCACACGACCCCATAATGCGGCTGGGCGGCATGCCGCCCCTATTTTTTTGCAGCCCTAGGCCCGGGCCTATGCGGCCTTGCCGCAAATCCGGGCCTGAACACTGTAGCAGACGTCAGACCTCCTTCAGCCAAGATAGGCCTGTTCATTAACTGGTTCCTGCTACATTGTTTCATCAGTCAGAACTCCTATGCGGAGAATGGCAAGGTAAATAAAAAAGTCATTACTATACCTGTGATCCTCCCCAGTTACTTGTTGCAGTACCATCCTGATGGCGGCCCAACCTCTTTCAAAGTCTCATTTATCTGTCTCCCGTCCTCCCGTTCTTTTTCTGTTATTCCTAAAAGAGAAAGTGAAGCCTCAATGGCTGACACATTAGATAGGTATAAGAAGGGGTTGGATGGTGTTTAGCAAGTGAGGGAATACAGGGATATGGGAGATAGCTCATAGTACAAGTTGATCCAGGGACTGGTCCCATTGCCATTTTGGAGTCAGGAATTATTTTTTTTCCCCTCTGGGCAAATTGGAGAGGCTTCAAATGGCGTTTTTTGCCTTCCTCTGGATCAACTGGCAGTTAGGCAGGTTATATAAAGACTTAAAAGGTTGAACTTGATGGACGTGTCTCACTTTGAGGCAGACGATTTGACACGGGTCCCCCCATACCCCATAATAAGGTTATGGATATATAAAAACATTGTTTTATCAGCCATGGGATGTGCAAAGGAATAGCAGGGACACCCCACATTTACATAGGCCAGTGGTTGTCAGACTTCAAGTGCCACTTGAAGGTTAAACATCTGATTAGGGCACGCTATGTGGGTACGTGAAATATTGATGTACAGCTAATAAGCTAGCTAGAGCTAGACCAGCTAGAGCTAGAACTTGGGCTAGACCAGCTAGAGCTAGAACTTGGGATAGACAAGCTAGAGCTAGAACTTGGGCTAGATAATCTAGAGCTAGAACTTGGGCTAGACAAGCTAGAGCTAGAACTTGGGCTAGACAGAAGATGCATGTGCCACAGGCATAATTAAAGGGGCAGTTGTAGAGAAAGTGATTGACAGGTTTGAGAAAGATTGGGGTGATGGTGCAGACCAGGGGATGATGGAGTTGTGTGGACCTGACGCAGGCATTGGGTGAAAGCGAACAAATGCAAGGGTGGGGTAGGTCGAAATACAAGGGCGTAACTCCAAAGGAAGCAGACCCTGCAACTGCAGGGCAGCACAGGAGGTATAGGGGTGCCATGGGGCCCTAATTAATGTTCAATTTCAATCAATATCGGTATTAGAGGTCAATCTCTAGACCAACTTTTTTTACCCGACAGATTCCGACCCCACATTCAAATGTAAAAAGATTTAGGGAGTAACACAAGCATGAAAAAGTCCCTTGGGGTGCCAAATAAGGGCTGTGATTGGCTACTTTGTAGCCCCTATGTGAACTGGCAGCATACAAGAGGCTCTACTTGGCACTATACTTAGTTTTTATGCAACCAAAACTCGCTTCCATGTCTGGCTTTTAAAAAGTAGCACCTGCTTTGAGGACACTGAGAGCAACATCCAAGGGGTTGGAGAGCAACATGTTGCTCACGAGCTACTGGTTGGGGATCACTGCTCTAGATCTTTTGGGCGCCCGAAAAATAATTTGCTGTGGGGCCCAGTAATATCTAGTTACGCCACTATCAGGATATCAGGCCAAGTAGTAGACAAGATGAATGGGATCAGATTTTCTCACATCCAAATCCAAGTTTCCAGGATTATCTAGGAAATACAACTAGACTTTCATCCCAAACTTCACCCTCAGTGGTCAACAGGTTAAGCCACTGCTCCAAGGCCCTCCAGGGAAGGCCATCTCCACAGTTTGCAAAGCTGTATAAATATAGGTCGTCCTTGTGTGTGGCCATATTGAACATAAAAGGTGGGACGCTCTATGTCTCTTTGCATCTCAGACGTTGCAGAGCACTGCTTTCCTTTGTTTGAGTATCTCCCACAATTCCTATCTCCAACCAAAATGTCATTCAGCCATGTGCCTAAAGAGTCTACTTGGGGCTGATCCTCTGCAGACGAGGAGCCAGTAGCAATCAATACCAGTAACATCGTGCTTGTTAAACCCATTGTCAAGCTGGTAACCACTATCTTCTCATACATGACATCTACATTATTAATGAGCCGCAGCTTTGTTTGGAGCACAATATTGTTATTGATGTTGGTTTCCGAGCCCTCGTCGATTTACTCGCCGCACGCCCACGGCGGATGGAAAGGAGAGAAAATATAGACGCCTAAAATCTATTTTTAATTGCTTTGTGCCAATGATTTTCTCTGCAACATGTAAACACCCATTGTCGGCTTTTATCTGCTATTTCCCCATAAGGCTAGCATTAGCAATTTATGGGTTTCAAACGTAGTTAAAGTTCTTCACCAGCAGCAAAGCCGAGGCTTCCCCGATGGTTTGCATTGCTAGAATTTATTTATGGCGTGGCGCTTTGTGTGGGAGTCACACGATGGGAAGAAGTAATGTTATAGATATTTTAATTGACCGATGGGCCGTCAAGGTCTTGTTCAAGAGATGTATGAAATGCATGTGGTCATTGTTTATTGTTCTCCCTAATAAGGAATAATATTTAGTATACTACTTTTTTACCCCCATTTAATAGCTTCCTTTTAGGTCATTACTGTAGCCTCATCAGTGCTGTGAAGTCTATCTAACTAGTTGTCCTCCCTTTGGTGCTATAACTGCCCTTACTCTTTTGGGAAGGTTCCCACTATTTGGAACATTGTTGCTGGGAGTTGCTTCCATTCAGCCACGAGAGCATTAGTGAGGTTGGGCACTGATGTTGGGGATCAGGCTCACAGTCAGGGTTCCAGTTCATCTCACAGGGGTTCAGTTAGGTTGCCCCTCCCTTTGCTGCCATAACTGCCCCTACTCTTCTAGGAAGGTTCCCACTAGATGTTGGAACATTGTTGCTGGGAGTTGCTTCCATTCAGCCTCAAGAGCATTAGTGAGGTTGAGCACTGATGTTGGGGATCAGGCTCACAGTTGGGGGTCTCATTCATCCCACAGGGTTTAGTTGGGTTGCCCCTCCCTTTGCTGCTATAACTTCCCCATCTCTTCTGGGAAGGTTCCCACTAGAGTTCCACAGGGGTTCCATTGGGTTTAGGTCAGGGTTCTGTGCAGTCAGGTTCTTCCCATCTTGACAAACCCATTCTGTAAGGACATGGCTCTGTACGGACAGGAAAGGGCCTTCCCCAAACTGTTCCACAAAATAGGAAGCACAGAATTATCAGGAATTTCAATGTGCCCTGTTGTTTCACCAGAACGAGGGACAGCCCTAGATTGCTCCTTCTCCAGCTGGCAATCTACATTCAGGCATGGTGTTCTCCTGGCATCTGCCAATCCAGAGAATTTTGGCAGCTCCAGAACCCTATGCAGGTGCCCTTCATACCACTCCAATCTACACTTGGCATTGTACATGGTGGTGTTAGGTTTGTTTTGTGTCTGATTCCCCATAGTCATCTCCTTCAAAGATGGTCTAGAATAAGTGTTTAGATCAGTGATCCCCAACCAATGGCTTGCAAGCAACATGTTGCTCATAAAGGCCTTTTGATGTTGCTACCAGATGTTTCTCCTCAAAGCAGGTGCTCGTTTCTGGATTTCTGACTTGAAGGCAAGTTTTTGAGGCATAAACACCATACGTACTGTCAACTACACTTACTTGTAAGTCTTATTTTGCCACTGCTAGGGATTGTATTCATGCGCATGTTGCTCCTCAACTTTTTTATATGAAAAAGTGGGTCAAGGATAAAAAAAGCTTGGGGACTCTAGATGGAGGGTCTGGATAATTTTGACCATATAGCATATACAAGGTAACATCATAGACCTTAGGAGAGGAGGCCTCTACCCCTAGGACAGTCATGACCAAACCATTGGCTGCCATATTGTGTAGGTAGGGGATACTACACATTGACTATCTGTGTTGGCACATAAAGGATTTATCTGCCCAGACGGTGGCACATATGGAGAATTCCCACGTTACTTACACTGAATATTTCAATAGAAAAACATTCACAGTTTGCAATCTGTGCCTCAAAACTGCAAACAAAATGGTGTTTGTTACAAATTAACCCATCATAGCGCAGAAAGAGCAGTCACACCTTGTTTCCTACTTCCTTCACCAAAGAGTTTGCCAAACATATCATGGCCTTGGTCTTGGCCAGCCAAGCACATCATTTAAATTCCAAATTTGATCGTGGCCAAACCAACAATAAAGAAAAAAGCCAAATGTATGAGAATTTGCTTCCAAATCTAACGATAAGCTTAAATTCCCCTTTAGGATCTGTCCAGCTCTTGTTTCAGAACCTGTTGTTGATGCCATTTTTTTTACGAGGTCATCAAAAGAGAATAGTTATTGTAATTTAGTCGTCATTTTTCATTTGAACTCTGATAATAAAGTTGAAATCCTTGGGCTGAATCAAAGAAATCTTATTTCCCAGAGAAGAGATTGTATCGGGTTTTCCTTTTTGAGCCCATTGCAAGTGAGAAGGTAATTTGACAGATTTCATAGGTCAGGAGATGAGCATTTAATGGTGGTTAATCTTGTCATAAAGGAGTTGGAAGAAGCTGAATTATGATCACTTCATTCTTGTTCTCTATTCATAGTGTTTTCTCTTTTCCCCGGGATTCAGTTGTGAAGTTTGGTTTGTTTTAACATCATTTTATGCCTATTCTTATATCTGCCACCTCAGTAATTAATTTCACTCAAGTCTATTTGTTCTACTTGCTATAATTCCTCTGTTATAATCTAGGGGTACCCAGCACTCACCCCAAATCTCCCCCTAACTGGCCTTCAGGCTGGGCCCCTTTGCTCATAACAAGGTTACAGATATATAGAAACATTGGGGTAACAGTCACCCTGCTATAGTTCCAGGGGTACCCAGGGCACAAATAAGCACTCACCCCAAATCTCCCCCTAACTGACCTTCAGGCTGGGCCCCCTTAGCTCATAACAAGGTTACAGATATATAGAAACATTGGGGTGTCACCCTGCTATAGTTCCAGGGGTACCCAGGGCACAAATAACCTCTCACCCCAAATCTCTCCCTAACTGGCCTTCAGGCTGTACCTTCACTTAAATAAGGAAAGTGGGGGTTTGATTTTAACCTCAAGTTACCCCTTTGTTCACTTTTACCTATTACCTAACCATCCCAAGTGACATTTTTAAAATTTAATTTATATCTTTCCTTTTCGACAACTTTGGGTGTAATTAAAGGAAGGTTAACACTGAAACAGAGGCTTCTAAAAATGCACATTGTCATGGTAACAGATACAGATGGAAACAGCGATGATTGTGAAGAAGGGAGGGGGGGAGGCTGCACCCATGATACAAGAGAGACATTTCGGAACTCCAGAAAGTTTGAGGCAGTCCAACATAGTACCATGTAGGTTTTAGATATGGACCAAGGGTGGGAGACATTTTGAAGAGCAGAATCCCTCAAATTATTCATCTTGGGAATTTAATTGATAATGCAATAAGTTATAGGCTTTGGGTGTTGGGGTCTACAGAACAATCTGGGGTGCAGTGGGTGCATGGGCAGTACACTAGGACTGAGCTTGAATTGTTATAGTAGCCATTTGTCCAGCCCAAGCCCAATACCTAGGAGAAGATAAAAGATGGCAGCATGGTGCTACCAAGCAAGTGTCCAAGGCTGGTGAGTTTATTAATAGAAGATGCCTGCTTGGGGCTAAAGGTTAGTGGTTTGGATTACTGGGGGTGGGGTTGGTGAGTGCCAAACAAATTCATACCCCATTAATGGAACCCCACTATAGAGTCCTGCGCTGATCCATTTTTTGGAACCCGGACCCGCAACCTGCAATCCGCAACCCGGACCTGCAACCCGCATTCTTAACTGCTTGGACCCGCTACCCAACCCCCAAGTACCTTATCCAGAAACCATGACCCACTGACATCAAGTGCTGTCATTGTAAACCCGGAAGTGACATCATCGAAAGTAGGCGTGATTACAAAAAAGGAATAAAAATCGCTATTTAGAAGACCCATGGCCGACCCGAAACCTGCCGACCCGCCTCTATACCCGCACCCGGAACCTCTACCCGCAACCATCAGGGTACCGCATGTCTTTGCAGGTAACTCGCGGGTACCTGACCCGCTGCAGGACTCTACCCCACTATCCCCTATTTTCAGATACCTGGAAAGTGCTTCCAAAATTTTTCTTAGTTATAAATACGTCCCGTTGATAATGCCTTTGTACACCGCGGGGAATATAAATTGACATAAACATGGGGTTTTATGATAAAAAAAAACCACATTCCTGCCAAACATCGTTGCTTTGTTTTTGCTCTTTATCATCCCGGCGGCGACGTTTGATATTTAAATGACGCCGAAAGCCCCGTCTCACTGCTGGGAAATGGGAACGGCACCTGCACGAAAAGTAATTGCGGCGTTTTTACATCAATTTCAAGGCGATAGACAAAAGTGCACTTCAGCTGAAATATCTCCTGCTGTAGAATAGAGGCTTTTATGGGGGAAAATCACAGCAAACAAGCTGTCGTTTATTTATGTTACCTCTCAGGAACGGCAGTGGGGGGCAACATGGGAGCTCTTGGGGTCCTTTTCTTGCTCGTAAAAAAATGAATCCAGGAAAAAACTCAAGTTTATTTTTCATTGACTTTTTACACAGGGCATGAACGAATCCCTGGCCAGCAGAGCTTACAATCTCATTTTCTTAAAGTAAAGGGTAGTTACAGGTAGTATCATGGGAAGCTAGTTAGGCTGTAAGTATATTTATTTGGATTGTGGGAGGAATCTACCGCACCCATATAAATACAGTGGTGAGGTTGACTATTTGTCAACCCTCGCTTCGCTACTATATTTGTATGTCCCTGACCCTAACCCCCCAGGACCCAAACATTACCCAATGCAATATGCAGCACCCCTTGGGTTTCAGGTCTGCGTTAGACTGGAGGGTCCATGGCCCACCAGGGCTTCCAACACAGGGGCCTAGGGCTGCCATCTGTCCGGATTTTACCTGAACAGCCCGGTTTTTGGAAGGGCTGCCTGTGTGAAAAGTGCCTGTCTGTATTTCCAAATTAGAAAATCTGGACAGGGCATTGAAGTGAATGACATGGTGATCAGCCAATCGCTGATTACCTAGTCATCAGTCCCGCCCCCACATCATTCGTCCGGCTCCCTATGTCGCCCACCTTGACCTGAACATCATCCGGTCCGCCTCTCATCATCACCGCCCCTCCCCGATGTCACTGGCCCGCCCCCTGTACAGTTTCCCCAAGGAAAAAGGTGGCAACCCTACAGGGGCCCCCGCCACTCCCTTCTGGTCCAACCTACTCAAACTGCAACCCCCCTCCTAGCACCTCACACATACTTGTTCTCTAGTTGCGGCCGCAATTGGGGCTGGAGGGTGAAGATCAGGGGGCAGCATTGGCCAATGAGGGCAGCAGACGGGTGCAGGTCTGGGTCAGCAGTTCCACTGCCAGGGCCCACTGGGTTTTTTCCGGTGTCCCGCCAGTCCTACTCTGTTTCAGGCTTGCCCTTGCAAAGGTATGGAGGGCCATGTGAAGAATCTGGCTGTTACCCACCCATTACCCATTAGAAAAATGTTACATCGGTCCACTTGACCCATGGGTAAATCCTTGGATCCTGGGGTTTTGGGCTGACCTATATCTAGTTACTGAATTCTCTTTTTTGAATCCCAGTCCTGAGCCACTGTGCCTTGTAGATACAGACTTGTTTCAAGCATTTCCTTTTAGTTGTACTGTGTTCTTTGTGCATTGGCACTTGGGGTGAGGGTCACGCCTAGCTTTGTGCATAATAAACCCAGAGAATTCAGACCCACCGAAGAAGAGACAGGCCATTATCCGAGGCTGCTCTTGAACTTCCCAGGCTTAAAAATACCCTCTGGGATTCTTCCCTTTGTAGATGGAGGATCTTTCAGTGTATTCCGAGCATGTTTCTTATCACTCCGAGCCCTGGTCTGTCTACGGGCAGATGATTCATCAGTGTTTGTTGTCAGAAGGAAACCAACATGAAAATCCAATAAGAAGGAGCGAGTGTCCATGGTCCCAGCTATTATGGTATTAAATGACCCATAAAGCCTTTTTTAAACCATGCAACTTCTTTTTACAGGCATCACATACACTGACAATTTATCTTTTGCTTCCTAAAGGTTGTTTTTTTTTTTTTTTTTAAGACTTCTTTGAGTCTTACTGCGGATCTTCGTAGAGCAGTTGCAGGTAGGCAGAGCTTACAACTCAAGGTCTCAGTCACTAAACACTCACTTTCTTTAGGGTCCGTTTCATCAGGAGCCAGTTAAGTTGAATTGAGGAAACAGAGTATGCAGCAGGAACCCATGCAGATGCACGGATATCATGCAAACTTTTTACAGATCGGTTGGAATCAATCTCTGGACCCTGGAGCCATAGCAGTTCGAGAGTGGCCACCAAGGCAGGAGACCCTCTCAAAGCAGTATTTCAATTTCCTCTTTGGCTAGGATCAAAGCAGATCTCAACACACGATCCTTCATTTGGTGTTCGAAGAAGTGTTCACCACTAAACCAGAGAACGTTGACCAGAGATGGATTATCTACAAGCTTCCTTTGGCTCTTGTCTAGGGTCATAGCAGTTCCATGGGGGTCCCATCAAGGCTAGCATCACAACAAGACCATTTTTAGTAATGCGGGACTTGGGATTAAAACAGATGCCAACATATGGCCCTCCTTACATACACAACAACTAAGTAACGAATGGTTGAAGTAACCAGTGATGGTCGCCATTTAGTTTAATTATGTCCATCTTGCCCTACTGTCACCATCTTGCTCTGTGGTCATCTTCTTATACTGGTGTCTCTGTCTTGTGCTATTTCACACTTTTACCCCTTCAGAGTGCTGCTTACAAGGGTACTGGACTCCCTAACAATAACTCTGTATATCTCTCTGGGATAGATAATTTATTGGCAGTGGAAAGGTGGTCAACACTATGTCACTACAATGATTGGGTATTTTTGGCAGTGACCCTTCAATTAATTGTCTGGCATGCTTGGATTGGGCTAAATGTTATATAGTCCTTCTTCAGTTCTTTATAAAAAATGGGTCTCCACAAAGTCTTATCAGAAGCCCAACTAGTGACCCTCAGTATTGTTAAGAAGAAGAACAATGTCATCTCCCTGGTTAAATAACCCACTTGGCTGAATATGTTTGTCGTTAAGACTCGTTTTTATCTGTGTTTGATTAATTAAATGCTCTGCTGGCTCTTCAGAAGAATAGTAAGACGTAATAAGGACAGTGGTATGCGTGGAACCTCAATTAGCAATCTAGATAAGATGTTTTCTAGTGTTTTTACAACGAATACGGTCTAATTAAGTGATTATTCATCACTGGAGAATCAGCTCTGTTGACATGAAGCTTTTCTTTAAAGCGGCCTCAACTGATTCTACTAGAACTGGGACTGGAAGTGTTATGGGCATTTGAAGGGTAAGTTCTACTGCAAAAGACTTGATGTTGCAGCAACGGGGCTGTTTATTGAACCTGTTACATGGGTCAATAAGCTACCTAACGACTCAAGAATGGACAAGTCAGAACATTATCTTGGGCTATCCATGGCCTGCTTTTTTGTTGTTCGCTAACCAAGCTAGAAGTTATCCATTGTTAAGCATCGGACATGGCAAAATGTTTCTCAACAGCATTCTTCTATTCATTGACCAGAAGATTAGCAGATATTTCCTGGCCTCTATAAATATGATTTCAGGGTTAATATTTCATAATTTAGATATTTTAAAGATGGATTACATGTCATTGAAGGTATTTATTCCTCCAGTAGAAGGAGAACCAACAGCTTGGAGTCCTTCACCAGGTTGGGTACCAATGAGTACCTGCAGAATGCCAACCAAGAGGTTGGGTTAATTCAGAAAAGTGATTTTTGCAGAACTTGGCTAATCCACGTCATGGAGTAATGTTACTTCTGAGGTACACCACCTGCAGCGGGTACCAATCCGCTTCACAGAAAAGATCATGTGGGTCTCAGTTAAGCCAAATGCGAGTCAGTGGTTCCAGGTCAAGATACTTGAGATGCTTTACAAGGCAAAGTGCATAGCCTTGCCTTGACCTTAAACAAACCCATCTTAGGGCCCTCACATAATATATGTGGGAAAGAAATAGTTTCCTTATCTCAATACTCACAGCTCTGTATTGTAATGGCCATCGAGTAATTGAAGTATCTGGAAGTGGCAGTAGAATGTTCATTTAGAATACTGTAAATGCCAGTGCAAAACGCTTCATCTTGACATACCCTCCCCAGAGAAGCTGAATTCTGGTATTTGTAGTCGGAGCAATATATGAGGGCACAATATATGAGGACCATTCTTTGATTTTAGGGGGCTTCAGCGTAAACCATGTTAGAATTCCTACAACGGGCATCTGAAGACCATCTATTGGATCTGCCATTTTTATACCTCACTTGCTGTCTCTGTGTTACCCTTTGCTTCCTATAGTACTTTTCTTGTTTCCCTTGTTCTCTGTGTTATTCTTATTTGCTCACGTCCCATGGTACCAGACCCAGTGATTTTGTTGCTATTTTAGGCCTGGCCACGTTCCTGTGCTATCAATAATCCCTGCCTCTCTTGTTCTCCATCGGAGTGGGGCCAGGTCTGTGCAGACGCCGCTTGCCGGCTTGATTAAAGTGTTCGTGAGTGTGAATGATTCACTGGGAGTTTGGACTGAGCAGCATCAATAACTCCCAGCTTCTAGCAATGCACTGAATATATATATTTGTGCCACTAACCTTCATGTGAGGGTTGATACAGAGACTTGGATCTCAGCCACTTTGTGCCATAATGAATGTTCTGCAGGGCAAACTGACCTAGGTTGTAAGTTGCGGGTTGGGTTAATATCGATGTGCTCCATCATTACCTGCCTGTCCCCTAATAAATGGGCATCTAGATAACTGGTATTGAGGTGACCTTACCAGCGCTGCGGATGATGAAGACATACTGGCAGCTAGACACTTTAATGTGCCAAATGTGTCCCAAATATGGACATGCTCATTGATTTTCCAATAGTAGTGGCTCCACGCTCCTCTGGGGAATTACACAGAACTGTAAAGAACCCATAATAACTCCTGATCACCTCTTCCAAACACTGATCCCATAGAAGCTTGATGCCATATGTGCTGCCCCAGCAGTTACTAGTTATTAGGGTTAAAATATATATGTTTAATTGCTTATGTTTATATGTATAGCCATTGTTATGCTGCCACCTAGTGACCAAAGCTATTCAGCAGCCTCTGTATTTCCTTGTTTGTAAACCCTCCTCCTATTCCTTCCTTATGTGTGACGTCACTTCCTCCCATCATCCTCTTGTCTTCCTGCCTTCCATGAGTGAGGAGCTACTCTAAGGGTTAGGAAAGAAATATTCTTTTT
The DNA here is from genome assembly GCF_017654675.1 of Xenopus laevis. Lineage (NCBI taxonomy): Eukaryota > Metazoa > Chordata > Amphibia > Anura > Pipidae > Xenopus > Xenopus laevis. The sequence continues at coordinate 9,142,019 of NC_054375.1, forward strand.
GACCTGCAGCACTTATTCATCCACTGCTACATGTGTCTATGCACCTCAAATAAAGCAGCTTTGTGGACTACAAGTTTCTGGTGAGTTCAGCTTATAGACAGTTAAGGAGAGAGGCAAAATAGATAAAAGATATAATACAATATTCTGTATAGATATAAACAGATAAGCAAGCATAAATAGATAATAGATGGTACAGATGAGATAGAGGTGATAGATATAGACAGACAGAGAGAGACAAACAGATTATGAATAGATATGATCACTGATAAATATAGACAGATGATTGTTATATGACTGTTATATCTTAGATGGATGGAGGGGTAGATAGTTGGATGGATAAAGGGATGAATGGATAGATAGAGGGGTGGATAGAGAGATGGATGGATAGATAAGGATGGATGGATAGAGGGATGGAAGGATAGAGGGAGGGATGGATGGATAGAGGGATGGATAGAGAGATGGTTGGATAGATATAGGGATGGATGAAGGGATAGAGAGATGGATGGATAGAGAGATGGATGTATAAATAGAGGGATGGAAGGATAGAGGGATGGATAAATAGAGGGATGGATAAATAGATGGATAGAGGGATGGATGGATAGAGGGATGGATAAATAGAGAGATGGATGGAGGGATAGAGGGATGGATGGATAGAGAGATGGATAGAGATGGATGTATAAATAGAGGGATGGATAGATAAGGATGGATGGAAGGATAGAGGGATGGATAAATAGAGGGATGGATGGAAGGATAGAGGGATGGATAAATAGTTGAATGGATGAATAGATAGAGGGAAAGAGGGATGGATAGAGGAATGGATAGATCTACAGACCAGACAGAAAGCACAGACAAACAGCTATAGACACAGCCAAACAGACAGACCTATTGATAGACCTACAGACAAATTGAGAGAGAGACACATATAGAGAGATAGACGGACAGACAGACAGAAAGATAGAGAGATAGACATATAAATATATATTTCTCTATTAAACCACTAATCCATCGAATGCTAAGAATTCAGGAATCGGTTGATATCTGAGCTGGAAAAAGGATCAGAGAGTCGTATGAGGAGAGAGAATTTGAGCGTCACTCTTCCATTAACCCCCGATACCAACGCCATAAGGATGACTTCGCTTTTTTTGAAATGGAAAACAGTTTCTCTTCCTCCTGAGGGCAAACTTGTCAGCACTGCAAATACTTCTCTCTCTCTCTCTCTGTCCCTCTCTCTGCTGCTCACATCCCATAATGGAGAGATCCAAAATTAATTTAAGGCACAGCAAATAAATGACTCACCAGCTGATATTCCTATAGAAACACACACACATACTGTATATACACACACACACATATATATAAATATATATATATATATATAATATTTCCTCGTCAGCGGACAGACCATTACTCTGTGCCAGGAGTTTGTACTTTTGAACGTGTCCTCTATTGAGGCATTTGGGTATTTAAAGGCAAAGTACTCACCCAGGGAAGAAATCTAATTAAGGCACAGGAGATTCATTAGAACATTTTCTCGCTTCTTTGACCCTTAGGAAGTAACGAGGCGCAGGTTGTCCTGGGAACCCAATCAGGCAAATCAGAACCTCAGAAACTGACTGCCCCGCAACAACCTCAACAAAGGATTCCGGAGTCTTTGTGAAACTAAAAGGTAAAAATGAATAGTGAAAAGGAAAATGTCTTCTCTTTTATATTTTTAGGAAACTTTGAAAAATGTTGGATTTGTAAAATTAGTAGGAAAGATACACACAGATTTCAATAAAAAACATAGTTTTCATAAAACTGATATATTGCCTTGCTGTGACAGAATGTTCTGTTATACAGATAGCTAGAATCTCAGCTGCCATAAAGCAGGACAGGACTGCTGCTTACAATGGGGATCAGATAGGATCTGTGCAGCCACTGGGACAGAATGCTCTGTTATACAGATAGCTAGAATCTCAGCTGCCATAAAGCAGGACAGGACTGCTGCTTACAATGGGGATCAGATAGGATCTGTGCAGCCACTGGGACAGAATGTTCTGTTATACAGATAGCTAGAATCTCAGCTGCCATAAAGCAGGGCAGGACTGCTGCTTACAATGGGGATCAGATAGGATCTGTGCAGCCACTGGGACAGAATGCTCTGTTATACAGATAGCTAGAATCTCAGCTGCCATAAAGCAGGACAGGACTGCTGCTTACAATGGGGATCAGATAGGATCTGTGCAGCCACTGGGACAGAATGCTCTGTTATACAGATAGCTAGAATCTCAGCCATAAAGCAGGACAGGACTGCTGCTTACAGTGGGGTCAGATAGTATCTGTGCAGCCACTGGGACAGAATGCTCTGTTATACAGATAGCTAGAATCTCAGCTGCCATAAAGCAGGACAGGACTGCTGCTTACAATGGGGATCAGATAGGATCTTGTACCCTGGCTAGGACCCTTTTTCACCCATCGACATTCTCTATACTTTTAGGAGATGTAGGGACCCATAAGTGTAATGGCCCTTATGGCTTCATTCCCTTCCAGTGCCTCATTTCCCTGTTGCTGGGTTAAACCCCATGTAACATATTATACATTATTTGCATATCTCCTCTATTGGCTCTAGGTTGTGACCACATCCGGCAGAGCTGTAACAAAATGCTTTGCAGTGTGGGGCACTTTCTCTTTGGCTGCAGCAATTGTCCTGGGCAGTCGTTTCACTGAGCCTGGAGTCAACAAGGCCCCAGAATTGTTAGGCCCTAAAGGGACAACCCCTTTAACGAAGTCGGGGTACAAGGACCCAGTGAACGAGGTGAAGCCAGTTTATAGGATTTCTCTTCTCATAACACTTTCTAGTGCGAGTGAGTCCGAGAGGCTTAGCTAGAAAGAGCAGCTCAAGCTCCACCAAGGAGAATAGATTGAGTAGCTCTCCCCCAGGCTCTACTTTGTCTGTAGTGAAGGGACCACAGGACTGACAAGGGAATCCGGGCAGTGTTCTTAACTCTGATCCACGTCTGCTGTATGGGATCCACATGAGGTATTGAAACCCTCTATCAACTCTCCATGCTATGGGGCCTTCTATGCTGTGTCTGCTAATCTGTGAATGTACCCGGCATGTGCTGTAATCCACCTCAGTTGTGAGTATTATCAACCCTGTGGCGCTTTGTATTGAATAAAGCCTGTTTCATCTGATTGCAAAGAACCCCTAGCGTCCAGCAATCTGTGATTTTACATCTTTGGCAGCAGCGAGTTGTAGTTCAACAACATCAGCAGGTATTTTTCCATATCCTGGTGAAAGAGGGTGGCATGTAGCCTGTGCTCTATCACACCAGTGGGTATTTGTCTAAATACAGGCGCTACAGAGACATTGTGCCCGTTGTTATACACAGTCACCGCTTCCATAATACATCAGTGTTGGACTTGGGCTCAAGTTCTATTACACAATCAGATGTATGAAATCATTTTTCCTCTTTTTGAGCATTTCCAGGTTATTTTTTTTATATGCAATTTAGTCTTCTTTCCGTGAGTGTTTTATAAAGAGCGTCGCGCCATTATGTATAATCGTTGGATTGCGGAGCGGCTCAGGAGCATGACTTGCCTCTCAAATCCCGGCTCTGCGTGGGATTACGTTTCTCCGTAAATTATAGTGTTTTAGACTAGTTGTAAAGATTTGGGGTTCTTTCCAAAACAATGTCATGCTAATCCGACTGGGACGGCCTTTCTAGAGCGAGGGAACCCCCCTCCTGGAGTTGGTACCCCCACAATAACCTGACTCTCATGTTAAAGAGTGATATTCTGAGACAATTTGCAGTTGGTCGTCTTTCTTTATTAGTGTTTTTTTAAGTTATTTAGCTTTTTATTCAGCATCTCTCCAATTTCAATTTTGGCAATCTGGTTGCTAGGGTCCAAATTACCCTAGCAACCAGACATTGATTTGAATCAGAGTCTGGAATATGAATAGGAAAGGCCTGAAAAGAAAGCGGAGGAATAAAAAGTAGCAATAACAATATATTTATTAAAATTGAATATGTTTAATAATATATTTATAATATAAAGGTATGGGATCCGTTATCTGGAAACCCGTTTTCCCAGAAAGTTCTGAATTACAGAAAGGCCGTCTCCCATAGACTTCATTATAATCAAATAATCCACATTTTTTAAATGATTTTCTTTTTATCTTTAATAATAAAACAGTAGCTTGTACTTGATCCAAACTAAGATATAATGAATCCTTATTGGAAGTTGAATGGGCCTATTGGGTTTATTTAATGTTTACATGATTTTCTACTAGTCTTAAGGTGTGAAGATCCAAATTACGGAAAGACCCATTATCCGCAAAGTCCCAGGTCCCGAGCATTCTGGGTAATAGGTCCCATACCTGTAATAATGTAATATATTTAATAATATAGTATATTTATAATATAATAATATAATATATTTAATTACATTTAATTTAATAATATTATTTAGTAATATATTTAATAATGTAATGCCTTACAGAGCATTTGTTTTTTTTTAGATGGGGTCAGTGACCCCCCCCCCATTGGAAAGCCGGAAAGAGTCAGAGGAAGAAGGCAAATCATTCGAAAACAATAAAAAATAAATAATGAAGACCAATTGAAAAGTTGCTTAGAATTAGCCATTCTATAACATACTGAAAGCTAAGTTTAACAGTGCAGAACGGAGTCCATTGAAAGCATGTTGGGAACATTACTCAAGCTCAGTACTAAGGATCATACTTAAAGGGGTTGGTCCCCTAACTCTCTTAGTATGTTAAATAATGGGGCTAATTCTAAGAAACATTTCTATTGACCTTAATTTTTTCGTTTTTATTGTTTTTCAATTATTTGCCCTTTTCGGCGGACTCTTTCCAGCTTTTCAACAGGGGTCACTGACCCCATCTAAAAAAAAAAATGCGTTGTTAGGTTACAAATGTGTCATTATTGCTACTTTTTATTACTCCTCTTTCAATTCAGGCCTCCCCTATTCATAGTCCAGTCACTTATTCAGATCAATGCATGGTTGCTAGGGGAATTTGGACCCTAGCAACCAGACTGCTGAAATTGCAAACTGGAGAGCTGCTCAATAAAATGCTAAATAATTTGAAAACCACAAATAAAAAATGAAAACCAATTGCAAATTGTCTCAGAATATCAGTCTCTACATCATACCAACAGTTAATTTAAAGGGGAACAACACCTTTAATATTATTCATACTTGTTACGTATCTGTATACATTCATTATTTTATCAGTGCTCTACCGGATAAAATACCGGCATGTTACCTAATATCCAGACAGCTCAGAATTACAGAAAGGTAGTCTCCTGTAAACTCCATTTTATCCAAATAATCTACATTTTTAAAAGTTATTTAATTTTTCTGTGTAATAATAAAACAGTCTCTTGTACTTGATCCCAACTAAGATATAATTAATCCTTATTGGAAACAAAACCAGCCTATTGGGTTTATTTAATGTTTACATGATTTTCTAGTTGAATTAAGGTATGAAGATCCAAATTACGGAAAGATCTATTATCCGGAAACCCCCAGGTCCCGAGCATTCTGGATAACAGGTCCCATACCTGTACTTTATTGGGGAGTAGTTGTTCGGTGGGTTTTCGGGGTCCATAAAACCTCTCATATAGACACAAATCTCTCCTGCCTTGAGCAGCGTCTCGCTCTTACACTACTTAAAATTCAGGCAACGGCGCGGCTCCGGCAGCTTCAGGTACCAAAAAAAGGGAAAAAAGAAAAATATTGCTAATGAAAAGGAAATGTTTTGCTCAGAAAGCTTGGGGGACGAGCTCAGCAGCCCAAGCAAAGCGACAATGTGCATGTTTAATGCAGTGCGGCCCCTCAAATGCACTTACCACTTGCTCTTTTAGCCAATTGTCATGTAAAAATAAAAGTACCAATTCTCCCCAATGATTTTCACTGGAATCATACAAAAATGATATATTTTGTTATCCTCGCTTTTTCTGCCTATTTTCCCATTTTTGTCCCAGCTTTTATTATTTTGTTACATAAAAACAAGCCTTGTATTGTTATAGTATTCTGTATAGAAAATGAAGTTTGTTGTGTTTGGGCATCAGATACTGCTGTAGTGAGCTAAGGGGGCCCAGTCTGAAGGTCAGTTAGGGGGAGATTTGGGATTATTTGTATCCTGGGTACCCCTGGAACTATAGCAGGGTGACACCCCAATGTTTCTATATATCTGTAACCTTGTTATGAGCTAAGGGGCCCAGTCTGAAGGTCAGTTAGGGGGAGATTTGGGGTGAGTGCTTATTTGTACCCTGGGTACCCCTGGAACTATAGCAGGGTGACTGTTACCCCAATGTTTCTATATATCTGTAACCTTGTTTTGAGCTAAGGGGGCCCAGTCTGAAGGTCAGTTAGGGGGAGATTTGGGGTGAGTGATTATTTGTGCCCTGGGTACCACTGGAACTATAGCAGGATGACACCCCAATGTTTCTATATATCTGTAACCTTGTTATGAGCTAAGGGGGCCCAGTCTGAAGGCCAGTTAGGGGGAGATTTGGGGTGAGTGCTTATATGTGCCCTGGGTACCCCTGGAACTATAGCAGGGTGACTGTTACCCCAATGTTTCTATATATCTGTAACCTTGTTATGAGCTAAGGGGGCCCAGCCTGAAGGCCAGTTAGGGGGAGATTTGGGGTGAGTGTTTATTTGTGCCCTGGGTACCCCTGGAGCTATAGCAGGTTGGTCGGTACCCCAAAGTCAGTTTTCTCACTGGCCTGATGGAGGAGTTAGAAGGAGAAGGAATCACTGTAGCTTAATAATAAAAATACAGTAGAATTTGTGGCACCAAAACATTTAATATCAGGAAGATTTTCTTCCATTCGGAGGCTGTGTGTTTGTTAGAACATTTCTATTCCCGATCAAAGGATTCTGTGAATAACCCACTTCATTCTTACTGGAACTTTTTCTAGTCCTCTGTGTTTGTGGCTTCAAATGACAAATTACAGAGACAACCAACAGAACGTTGTCTCCTTTTTCACGACGAGGGGGTTTTGGTACTTGGAAATTCGCAGGCCGGCACATCATGTGGAATGTTTTCATTCATTTCGGGATATTCAGTCAAAGTGGAAAGACGTCTTTGTCTGTTTCGGAGAAAAAGGCTTCCATAAAGAAGATCATTCGGTGAAAAGAACAGCCCGTTCCATCTTGTTAGGCATCAAGGTAGATAAGTAAAATAATGAGAGATTCAGAGCTTTCTCCCTAGTGGGGACGTTCCTTTCACCCTTAAATATTTCTAATAAAAAGTAACTACTAAAGTTATTTTTAGAGAATGATGTGTCTCACAAAATGGGCCATTATTATTATCCTCTGGTTATATAGAGCTTACACATTCCACGGGGCTTAATAGAGATTGAACATCAGTCCCTGACCTAGTGGAGCTGACACTTTAAGGTCCCTGTCACATTCACACACTCACTAGGAGCAGTTTTATCAGTAGCCAATTAACCTGTCTGTATGTTTTTGGAGCGTTTGGGCAAATCGGAGTTCCCCCAAAGCAAATAGTGCACTTGGTGGAATTGAACCTAGGATGTCTCCATGGACCACCATACTGCGCCCTAAAGACCGTCAGTATGTTTCTTCTGAATGAAGATCAAGGAGCACTCAACTGGTTCTGTGCTGGTCGCCGCCTTCCAAATCTTTAATAGGCTCCTCACTTCTATTATCTTTTTGGGTTGGTTGACATTAGAAGTCAAGAAAGACAATGACATCTAGAGATGGTTGTCATTAAAGGACAAGGTGATACAATCAGATTGACCTACAAGTGTTCCAGAGAATCTCCTGGTGGGTCCATTAGGTCTTCCATATGTCTGCCATAAGCCTGTATAACCTCTTGACCATTTGGCAACTTCTCCATCTTATTGCTCTGGTCCATGGACATCAGGTTCTCTGGTAGGCACTTGGAGGTCCACACTGGACTTCTACCTCCATGATTTAGAATGTGAAGGCTTGCAATGGCAATCCTGCAATTAAATTTAGCTTGAAGGTGGTGATAGCTTCAGGGTTAGCCAACAAGACTGGAGAAGTGTAGCTTGGACAGAATCATTGGTGTCAAGAACAGTCATGCCCATCTTTGAGTTCCCCCCAGTTGGGGCTATGGACATCTATGAACCTTATGGTCTACATTCTGTATTTGGTTGAATTGTTTTGCAGGATTTGGTTTGACATTTGGTAGGCACTCGGAGGTCCACACTGGACTTCTATCTCCATGATCTAGTAAAAGAATGTGAGGGCTTGCAATGGCAACCCTGCATTTACATTTAGCTTAAAGGTGGTGATAGCTTCAGGGTTAGTTGACAGGACTGGAGAAGTGTAGGTTGGACGGAATCATTTGTGCCAAGAACAGTCATGCCCATCTTTGAGTCCCCCCCAGTTGGGTCTATGGACATCGATGAGCCTTATGGTCTACATGTCTACATTCTGTATTTGGTTGAATTGTTTTGCCGGATTTGGTTTGACATTTGGTCTCTAGTGGTACATGTCTAAAAGACTGGGTAAAGTGGACATCCCTCCCCCAAAGGGAAGACCCTATAAGAATACCTTGTATTCAAATGTGCCAATCTTGGGTTTAAGTCCTCAAGCCCTTACCATCCGTATAGAATGTGCATTGCTCCTTTAAAAGTGTTGTTCAGCAAAACCCAAGCCCCACCTTAATGTTAACCAATATCAACTGCTTAAATATTTACACCCGCTGCTTGGGGGAAGACTAACCCTAATAATAATCCAATTATTACAAATGATAAACAATAACGGGAGCAGTTTAATGGAATAGCAGCATGTTCCATTCGTCACGACATGAGGAAATATGAAAAAAATTCAGGTTTTCCCCAGTTTCTGCCTACGATGCGGTCGTTATCTCGGCGGGAAGGCGATTAATGTCTCCGATTGGAATTATAAACCAACCTAAAAAAAAAAAAAGATTCAACCCACATTTTATCTCACCGTGGAGGTGTCCCATTGCCTCCTCCAGCGCAGCCATTTGTATCCCGGCTAGTGACAAGGAATGTTTAATGCCGGCGTGCATTTTTATTTTTTAAAGAAATAAGGAAAGGAAGAGAAAAAAAATTGTTCCATAAATTTCTGCTTTCTTGGGGGGGGGGGGGGAAGTGCTAACAGAGATCTGTCTTTGTAATTAACTGTAATTTAATGTGAGTGATTTGGCTTGATTATATGTTGTTCCAGTCTTCAATATTACATGCGTTTAACAGGTTTAGCTGAAATTACCAAAACATGTGAAGCTCTCATCCTAAACCCACACCTTGTCTAATGCAGATCTATACTCTCTCCACATAATTGGCACAGGTCTGATCCCCATTGTAAGCAGCAGTCCTGTCCTGCTTTATGGCAGCTGAGATTCTAGCTATCTGTATAACAGAGCATTCTGTCCCAGTGGCTGCACAGATCCTATCTGATCCCCATTGGAAGCAGCAGTCCTGTCCTGCTTTATGGCAGCTGAGATTCTAGCTATCTGTACCTGAATGAATTTATCAATATGTGCTCTTTATAGTGCTCTCCGCTTGTATAATGGAGCTAATCTGTAATGTTACTATGGGACTTTAGGGGTAAATGTCATTCTTTCTGTTCTCCTAACAACAAACAGCCCCGGTATTCGCTTCCAGCCTGGTATCCAATAAAATATACGACTCATTGGCACGGGCTTCTGTATCGGCCGCTCTCCCAGGCGCCGCTGCTAAATAATAGAAATTCAGTCCGAAACAAATAAGAGCATTAAAGGAATAGAGGCCTACGGCTGTTCTTTGTTTCCTTTTTTGCCCTTTAACTGAGAAAACGGCTTAAAACAAACAAAACCGCAAAGGGAAGAAGACCAATATATATCAGCCGTGAGAGAGTCGAGTAGTAATAGTCCCAAGTAGTGTTATTATTATTATTCACCATTGGGCCGGGTTGCCTTAAGTAAACCTTAAAAATAAGCGAATGTAAAATTGATGAGGGGGCTATTCTAAGCACTTTTACAATGTTCATTCATTATTTATTTATTTCTTATTCCAAGATATTAAGGGATACATGTGCTGGTAATATGAATGAATTTTGTTACAACAGCGCCACCTGCTGGTCATTTTCCCACCAGTCTGACCAGCAAGGAGTCAAGGAAGTTGTCAGGAGAAAGAAAGAGGCTGCTCTGATGTTCTTCTGCTTAGGAAGGTTTGAGACATGTTTCTAATTTTAATCCTAAGAAGAAGAACATCTCTTCTCCTGCTCTCCCTGCCCCTCCCCCTTCATGACATCACTACAGGGTGGGTCGGGTGTGAGTCTATAAATAAAGGGGGAACAGCAGGCCAGGCCGGGTGCAAATTGGGAGGGGGTTGGTTTGAATCAAGTGCACACTACTACTATGACCGGACATTCGAGGAACAGAAACATTTAATTGGCCAGGACAGTGGCAAATGAGTACAGAATAACTGACCAAATATCTCCTCCCCTTGCCCATCCCCCTCTCCATTCTGATTGGTTCATGCACAGCAAATGGAGTACTGCACATGCACCCATTGGATCAGATAGGCCTATCCCCTCTCGATATATATATATATATATGCAGAGAGAAAAACCGCACCAACAGGTCTTTATACTAAAATAGAAAACCTTTTATTCAACGTTTCGGATCGACCGCTGGAGCCGTCTTTTTGTTCCTGAAGACGGCTCCAGCGGTCGAGCCGAAACGTTGAATAAAAGGTTTTCTATTTTTGTATAAAGACCTGTTGGTGCGGTTTTTCTCTCTTGCCTATGACTATTGACACATGTAACCAGCACACAGGCATTGCTTTTTTCGGTTATCCGTGTGCACTGTACTCAAATTTGCTATATATATATATATATAATATATATATATATATATATATATATATATATATATATATATATACTATTTCTTCTGCCTGGCCGGGATCGAATCTGAATACTAATTTGCATATGCAAATTAGTTCGGGAGGGAAATCACAAGATTTTGTTGTCACAAAACAAGGAATTACATTTTTTTTCCCCTTCCCACCCCTAATTTGCATATGCAAATTCGGTTCGGTATTGGGCCGAATCTTTATCAAAGGATTCGGGGGTTCGGCAGAATCCAAAATAGTGGATTCGGTGCAATACCTAATTTCTTCTATCAATTTTTCTTGGGTGCATAGGTGCTTTTGTAAATTTTTCTTAAGATTCCGGTAGGCTTCTATTTACTAACTCAGCTTGAGAATAATGCAGTAATTCTACAGTGTGCCTCGTTGGATAGAATGGTTATTGCCACCGCTTGTCCCAAAATATTTAAACAAGAAAACACAAGAAAATTTATGTATTACGTTGGCCAACGACCTTTCCAAGGATCAGAACCTTTAATAAATCTCTCTTGTGTAGGTCGATTTGTTCATTTTCTAATTCGAGTTTATTCAAATTCTATGATTTTTCTCACAATTGTTAATTTGCCCAAAAACTTAAATCCCCTTTGATTATAGTACTGAAAATTCACCTGTCCAGGGTTTATCTGACAATTTATTTCATTACATTTTTTAGTTGAAAATTCAAATTTGGGAAAAAGGCAAAATAAAAAAAAGATTTAATAATTTAGCCCCTTAGTGTTTTTGGAAAATCCTCCTCTAAAACACTAGTTTATTAGATCTATTCCTTAAAGTTTTTTTGGTCTAGTCTGATTTCAGGGGACCTTTTTTTTCCCAGAAGAGGTGGCATTAAATATCTACTGATGCCATTTTGTTTTAATGGCTTCTGTAGAGCAATTAGTCGGCCCCACAATAAGTTGGACTTTGCTAACTTTTCAACGACTGGCCGGGGAAATACTTATGATAAATGACCAACATTAACTTGGATTTATCAAGGTTCCCATGGCAAACGACACTCTGTAGCTGGTCTGTAAAGCTTGTTTGTACGTTCAGACATCTCCAGGAATGATTTGATTGTCCCCAGTACCACGTTGTCTTGGGAAGAAGGGATTTAAGGGCAATAATGAAGGTTAGGATGAGACTTTCATCTAAATATTTCAATGTACAACATTCAGACAAATTGCCTCTCACTTCCCCTGACTTTTCTGTTAATAATAGCAAATAAGAGATTTGGCCTGATCCAAGATTGAGAAGAAGATGCCACCTTCTCCACCTTTTTCTTCTGAAAATTTCATTCAAATTTTCATTGTTATTTTCAATCTTCAACTTTTTGAACATTTTTTTTTAATATAATAATTTTAAAGTAAAAATTTTAAAGGACAGATGAGATTCAATCAATGGAAATATGAAGAACGTGTTCTAAATAGAAGTTTGTGAGATTTTTGGACAACGTTCCAGATTTGGGGTGAGTGAAGGAACTATTCTGTATTGAGTCTAATTAATTATATCATGGCTGTATATCTTTACCATTGGCTACAAAGCAGCTCCCCCCTGGCATCTGGCTTCCCTAATTCATTAGTAGGCAGTCAGATAAGCAGTGCAAATAATAATTAAAAGCTGATCCGGCACCTTCTGAAAAAGTTCTTCTCCCAGTGATACATAAACTCCCCTGCCTTCTCCTATCTGTGGATTTCATTAAGTGACCATCAAATCAAGCCTGACAAGAGTTATGAACTGAGCGGAAAGGCAAACAGTCATGATGGAGAGAGGGAAACTATCATATTGAATTTAATAAGCAGCATATCGGCTCCTGTCAAGGGAGACACCCAGTCCTCCTACGTGTTTTATACCTCCCCACCCCACGTACCAGGTTATTGAATGCATTAAACATTATTACACATGAGGGTGACTTACATCTAGTGCTACAATAATATGAGTCCAAGCAGAGGTGAGTGACCTTAGTCCCTGCCAGTCAGCATTTGTAGGTGGAAAAGATCAGTAACTCTTTTAATTAACAGCAGTACGTGTAGTAGCTGTGGGATAATAATCTCTCTTGGATGGGGCTGTGGGATAGCAGGTATAGTAGGGAGAGATGGTGTCTATAGTTACAGTGGGATAATAGTCTCTGGGAAGGGAGTGTGACTGTGGGATAGCAGGTATAGTAGGGAGAGATGGTGCCTATAGTAGCAGTGGGATAATAGTCTCTGGGAAGGGAGTGTGACTGTGGGATAGCAGGTATAGTAGGGAGAAATGTGCCTATAGTAACAGTGGATAATAGTCTCTGGGAAGGGAGTGTGACTGGGATAGCAGGTATAGTAGGGAGAGATGGTGTCTATAGTAACAGTGGATAATAGTCTCTGGGTAGGGAGTGTGACTGTGGGATAGCAGGTATAGTAGGGAGAGATGGTGTCTATAGTAACAGTGGATAATAGTCTCTGGGTAGGGAGTGTGACTGTGGGATAGCAGGTATAGTAGGGAGAGATGGTGCCTATAGTAACAGTGGATAATAGTCTCTGGGTAGGGAGTTTGACTGTGGGATAGCAGATATAGTAGGGAGAGATGGTGTCTATAGTAACAGTGGATAATAGTCTCTGGGAAGGGAGTGTGACTGTGGGATAGCAGGTATAGTAGGGAGAGATGGTGCCTATAGTAACAGTGTATAATAGTCTCTGGGAAGGGAGTGTGACTGTGGGATAGCAGGTATAGTAGGGAGAGATGGTGTCTATAGTAACAGTGGGATAATAGTCTCTGGGAAGGGAGTGTGACTGTGGGATAGCAGGTATAGTAGGGAGAGATGGTGCCTATAGTAACAATGGATAATAGTCTCTGGGAAGGGAGTGTTACTGTGGGATAGCAGGTATAGTAGGGAGAGGTGGTGCCTATAGTAACAGTGGATAATAGTCTCTGGGAAGAGAGTGTGACTGTGAGATAGCAGGTATAGTAGGGAGAGATGGTGTCTATAGTAACAGTGGATAATAGTCTCTGGGAAGGGAGTGTGACTGTGGGATAGCAGAGTACTGCATGAGGGGAGAGTACTGTATGAGGAAAGAGTACAGATGAGTTGAGGGTACAGATGATAGGAGAGTACTGTATGAGGGGAGAGTGCAGTACGAGGGGAGAGTACTGTGTATTAAAGTGTAGGATATTGTGTGTTTACCTTGTGTGCGAGAATTCAAATGCCAACGTCAAGGCTGGTGGTTTAAAATCAGACCTGGCAACCCTGCCTGATGCGTTGAGGGGAGAGTAATGTATGATGGGAAGAGTACAGATGAGGGGAGAGTACTGAATGAGCGAAGAGTATTGTATGAGGGGAGAGTACAGTTTGAGGGGAGAGTACTCGACCCCCTTAAGCTAATGCAGCATAAAGAGGAATCACACAAATAAAAACTTGTTGTCCTTAATGGAAAGCAATCAGGTGAGAGCAAAAGGGGTAGAGATAGGGCTGCCGAGAGAGAAGTGGGTACTTATGGCCTCCACGAGAGGGCATTGGCTTTCAGGAGCACCTGATGGTCACCGCTCTCTACAGCGCCGCGTCCAAGATGCGACACCCATAGGGGCCCCGCCCAAAACGTGGACAACGACATTCAGCCTTAGTGACGCCGGCGTGCAGACGTGTCGGCTCCTGGTGCCAAAATTCTAAATTCAAACGACGGAGAAGGTCACGGGTCAATGCCGATTGTAGGATTTTGGTTACTTCAGTTTTCCTGGTTGTTCCTATTTTCCTATTTTTCTTACCCCAGGGTGAGGGCCCTGCAGGGTTGTTGGGTACCCCCCCAAATTAAGCAGCGAACCTGTAGGTTATAGAAGGACTTTTCAGATGCAGGTTGGGGGTTGAGGGTTTGCAGGTCTTAGTTGGATCTTTGAAAAGGTTTTATTCCTTTAAAAAAATGTATTGTTTTCTGCCTAGCCATAATGATACATCAATTTCTGCGTGGGTCCAGCAAAACGCACTCCTTGCTTTATGGTTGGTCAGCGTTGTGGCGGGATCAGTTTGGAGAAAATCAGGCAGTTGCGGGTCAGGTAGGTAAAAAATGTGGGTGTGGGTGGGGGTACTCTACCGTAAGTGGGCCTTCATATAAAGTGGTGGTTCACCTTCAAGTAACGTTTAGTATGTTATAGAAACCAAACAATTCTAAGCACTGTTCAATTGGTCTTCATTATTTTATTTTTTTAAGTTTTTTTTATTATTTGCCTTCTTTCTTGATTGCTTTCCAGATATCAAATGGGGTCACTGACCCCATCTAAAAAACAAATTGCTAACAGTAAGAGCTACAAATGCTATTGTTATTGTACTTTTTATTACCCCTCTTTCTATCCAGCCTCTCCTATTCATATTCCGGTCTCTCTAATGAAATTCATGTGTGGTTGCTAGGGGAATTTGGACCCTAGCAACCAGATTGTGGAAACTTGCAAACGGCCAGAGCTGCTGGAATAAAAAGCTAAATTACTCTAAAAACCACTAATATAAAAAGTGAAAACCAATGCTAATCATACCAAAAGTTAACCTAAAGTGGTTGTTCACCTTTTTGAATTTTCATAGTGATGTTTAGAGGGATATTCGAGACAATTGCCATTGGTTTTTATTTGTGTTTTTGAGTTATTTCAGGCAATCCTTTTTACTCTAGCAGCTCTTCCAGTTTGTCCAGAGTTCCACAATAATTCTGATTGCTTTGTCCGAATTGCGTGAAACTGCCTAGTAAAACCATTGTGACTCTATTTGAATAAGAGGACTGGCGATATGAATAGAGGGAGGGGCTGCTCTTGATACAAAAGGAAGTGTAATCACAAAAAGATCGGGCAATAATAACTCATTTGTAGCTTTAATGTATAGCACACTTGTTTTTAGATACGGTCAGCTAGCCCCATTTTGGAATAAACTGTGAGAGGTAATCACATAGAAAAAGATTCAAATAAAAAACCAAAAAAAAGTATGATAGATGCAAGGCGATTGAAAAAGTTGTTGTAAATTGGCCATTCTAATAAAAATACTATCAGAGGTAATTGAAAGGTGAACCACCTCTTTAAGGTCTAACGAAGCGCCCCATTTAATGGACGAAGACGGTATTAACCAGGAGTATTGTGTGCCCGTTGGCATGGAACTACCCATTGACTTTGTCTCATGCCCAGGACCACAGGGCTAGCTGCCTCCGCATTTTTCCAATCCCAAGGAAAGCCTCTGCTCCCGGATCCCTGCTCATGGAACCCAACCCAAGCTACGTAAGGACACCTGGATGCACAACAGGATTGGTTCATGGCACCCTGGCCAAGGGACAATAGGTTCAATATTGGTTACTTGGAGGGGATCTACCAAAACACCATAGTATTAATTGTTTACTTGCGCTTTATCCCACCCCAAATAGCCTACTTCAGATATAAGCAGATCATTGCTCCCCTGCACTCACTGACCTGGGCATTATCAGTACCACTTACAAATATGTCCTAGTTCCCAATGTTGGGTGGCCGCCCCCTAGAACTTGCTGCTGCCAAAAATGCCCTGTAATGTGTTATGGTTAGATAAGTGTGCAAGGAGATTCTCATGGCTAACCCTTGTAAGTATCATTAAGCTTAGGCCTGCCATGTTGTAGTGCCAGGCGGCAGTGTCGGACTGGGCCCGCGGGACACCAGGAAAAAAAACCCGGTGGGCCCAGATCCGCCACCTTTTCCTGCGTGACTCCCCGACGAAGGGCAAAACAGTTGCCTGTATTGCCCCACAGCGCAGTGTGACCGGCGCAGAAAGCGAGGGACGGAAGGTGGCCTCAGACGCAGCCCGGGCCCCAGTCCGAACCCTGGCCAGGTGGCAAAGCCGACTGCAAATCACAAGCCGCTCGCTCTCTATTAGGGGCTTACGAGGCCCTTTGTTGGATAACGGAGTGAGGGAACTTTTTTCAAAGGATTAGTCTATCTGCCCTGATCTTTTCTAAAGGACATAATAATGTGCAAATGTCGGTAAAAAAATAAAGTAGGCTTATTACCAGTC
The DNA here is from genome assembly GCF_017654675.1 of Xenopus laevis. Classification (NCBI taxonomy): domain Eukaryota; kingdom Metazoa; phylum Chordata; class Amphibia; order Anura; family Pipidae; genus Xenopus; species Xenopus laevis. The sequence continues at coordinate 9,158,858 of NC_054375.1, forward strand.
TCTCTAATCTGTTTACCCCCAATGGTGAGCATCCATAGGGCTTTGGAAGAGATCGCCATTGGTTGCTCCATCTTTTCCCTGTTGCTGGCCCAGGCAGGGCAGTCCTTAAGAAGTCTTGCGAGTTACCCTCAGTTCCTGTGTAGAGCCCTGCCATGTTAGTGGGTACCCCCCCCCCCCAAATACAAAATGGCAGAAATTGGATTAAATCAGTTGAAAGACGCTAATTCACCCCCGCAGGTTTTTTTGTTTAATGGCATTATAGAAGTGCGTACACAGTGTTGTTTAAAGCCTATATTGGTAGACACGGAACAACCCTCCGCCGCTTACAAACCGAGTTCAGGGGTGAAACAGCTAGAATCACACTATGAAGTCATCAGACTTAAAACATAGGTCTAAATAATCCATATTATTGTAAAACACCCACTTCACTCAACAAGAGTATAACTAGCCATGCCCACACAGCACACCAAACCAATGATATGTACAGGGAGCCCTGCTTGCCATTCTATATCTAGTATAGTAGTGCAGTGGATATTGCACCTTAAAGACCATCATAGATAAAAACCTCGCACTGTTCAGAAAGAATATTGTAAATGGAGGGAATCATAAATAGCCGCTAAAATATGTGACCGTTATCTTTATTCTATAAGCTCAGAACAAGCCATTTAAGTATTTTACCTTGCGACACCCTCCTTTCTATTTCCCAATTATCCCCCGTAGTCAATTCTTGCCTACCTACAGGATACGGAACGAGATTGGGAGCTGCTCCCCCTACCGTCCACCTTTGCTTCCCGACCCGTTTCGCCGTTTAAAACGCTTCTTCAAGGGCATAGTGCTGTTTGTCTCAAATTACCGGGGTTTAAATAGAGGTCCTGTACTGTTTGCGCATAGTGGACTGGCTATTGCGTCAATATGAAAATTACTTTAAGAGAATTGGACGCTCTGACAGATTCAAGTGCTTGTATGCCCCAGAGTAAAGAGGGATGCAGGAAAAGGAATAGCGGTGATAGTGAAACAGTAAATAGGCGAAAGAACATTAAAGAGCAGCACGGTCCTTCTATTCTAGATTTGGGAGTTAGTGTTAAGTAAGGAGGGGAGAGGTATAGTAGAAACTGTCTCCATAATGATAGTTACGCCCATTATAGCACAAGTCTCATGTCTCCCTATGGGGACACATTTATGTGACTCCGTATTTCCAGG
>NC_054375.1:9160414-9190422 GCF_017654675.1 Xenopus laevis
AGAAAGAAAAGAGAGAGATTCTGCAGCTCATTTACGGCTTTGTTGTGGAAAATATAATTAGTTGCTTTATTAGAACCAAGCATCATATGAGAAGAAAGCTCTCTGGAGAGGAAGGATATTAGAACACGTATTGTGTTCTAGTGGATCTTTAAAAGGAAGAGCTTCCAATATGCATCTAGATGAGGAGTAAAGGGTATAAGTCTAGAGATCAAGACGGAAATGGATATTAAAAATAGGATTGTAGGCTCTGCAAGACATTTGGAGAGCAAAGAGAGATATATACTATTTATCTTCTCTAGTGGTCCTCTGTGCCCTATTGATGCTTACATATCGAGTCAGCAGGGAAAGCCCGGGAACTGCATTCTTTTGCCAGTCAGTACTGAAACTTTCTGGCGCTCTACTTACCGGGCTCTGTTTGGGAAAAAGATAGGGAAAATATAGCAAATTAGTGACTTTATTATAACAGATCAAATAAGAAGAAAGTTTGGAAATGATTCGAAAACGCGATTTTTCTAGTAGGATTTTAAAGAAGAGCTTCAAACACATTGCACTGGAACGAGGAGTAAGGATAATGGTCTGTAGTTCAAAAACAAATGGAGGGATATTACAAGATAGATTGTAAGGCTCTGCAACACATCTATTGGAGAAACAGGGGTTGCATCTATTTACCTTCTCTAGAAGGCCACTGTGCCTTTATGAAGATTCCTCAGGTCAGCAGGGAAAGCCGGCCACACTGCAAATCTCTTTGCAGTCAGACTGACAACTCTGCAGCTCACTTTAACCGGGCTCTGTTTGGGAAAAGATAGGGAAAAATATATATTAGTGACTTATATTATAATATCAAATAGAAGAAAGTTTGGAAAAGGATTCGAAAACGTGATTTTTTTAGTAGGATTTTAAAAGGAGAGCTTCAACACCATTGCAACTGGCGCCGAGGAGTAAGGATATATGGTCTGTAGTTCAAAATGAATGGGATATTGCAAGATAGATTGTAAGCGCCTCTGCAACACATCTATTGGCAAACAAAAGGGGTTGCATCTATTTCCCCTTCTCTAGACGGTCCACTGTGCCCTAATGAAGATTCCTCAGGTCAGCAGGGAAAGCCCGGCACACTGCAAACTCTCTTTGCCAGTCAGACGACACTCTGCCAGCTCACTTTACCGGGCTCTGTTTGGGAAAAGATAGCGGAAAAATATAAATTAGTGATTTATTATAACAGATCATATGAGAAGAAAGTTCGGAAAAGGATTAGAAGACGTGATTGTTCCTAGTGGATTTTAAAAGAAGAGCTTCAAACACATTGGACATGGATGAGGGAGTAAGGATATGGTCTGTAGTTCAAAAACAAATGGGATATTACAAGATAGATTGTAAGGGCGCTTGTTCAAACATCTATTGGAGAAAAAAGGGTTGCATCTATTTACCTTCTCTAGATGGTCCTCTGTGCCCTAATGAAGTTTCCTCAGGTCAGCAGGGAAAGCCGCCGGCACTCCAAATCTCTTTGGCCAGTCAGACTGGACACTCTGCAGCTCACTTTACCGGGCTCTGTTTGGGAAAAGATAGGAAAAATATAAATTAGTGACTTTATTATAACCAGATCATATGAGAAGAAAGTTTGGAAGGATTAGAACACGTGATTGTTCCTAGTGGATTTTAAAAGAAGAGCTTCAACACATTGCACTGGATGAGGAGTAAGGATATAGTCTAGTTCAAAAGTGAATGGGATATTACAAGATAGATTATAAGGCTTGCAAACATCTATTGGAGAAACAAGGGTTGCATCTATTTACCTTCTCTAGAAGGTCCACTGTGCCCTTATGGATTCCTCAGGTCAGCAGGGAAAGCCCGGCACACTGCAAATCTCTTTGCCAGTCAGACTGACACCTGCAGCTCACTTTACGGGCTCTGTTTGGGGGAAAAGATAGGGAAAATGATAAATTAGTGACTTTATTATAACAAATCATATGAGAAGAAAGTTTGGAAATGGATTAGAAGATGTGATTTTAAATAGTTGGATTTTAAAAAGAAGAGCTTCAAACACATTGCACTGGATGAGGAGTAAGGATATGGTCTGTAGTTCAAAAACAAATGGGATATTACAAGAAAGATTGTAAGGCTCTGCAAACATCTATTGGAGAAACAAGGGTTTGCATCTATTTACCTTCTCTAGATGGTCCTCTGTGCCCTTATGAAGTTTCCTCAGGTCAGCAGGGAAAGCCCGGCACACTGCTCTCTTTGCCAGTCAGACTGACACTCTGCAGCTCACTTTACCGGGCTCTGTTTGGGAAAAAGATAGGGAAAAATATAAATTAGTGACTTTATTAGAACCAGATCATATGAGAAGAAAGTTTGGGAAAAGGATTAGAAACGTGATTGTTCCTAGTGGATTTTAAAAGAAGAGCTTCAAACACATTGCACTAGATGAGGAGTGAGGATATGGTCTGTAGTTCAAAAACGAATGGGATATTACTAGATAGATTGTAAGGCTCTGCAAACATCTATTGGAGAAACAAGGGTTGCATCTATTTACCTTCTCTAGATGGTCCTCTGTGCCCTAATGAAGTATCCTCAGGTCAGCAGGGAAAGCCCGGCACACTGCAAATCTCTTTGCCAGTCAGACTGACACTCGCAGCTCACTTTACCGGGCTCTGTTTGGGAAAAGATAGGAAAAATATAAATTAGTGACTTTATTAAAACCAGATCAAATAAGAAGAAAGTTTGGAAAAGGATTCGAAAACGGGATTTCTCTGTCGTCTTAGGGGGACACAGGGACGATGGGGTTAAGCTCCACCCTCCAGGAGGCAGGACACTTAAATAAAAATTAAAGGGCGTGCCCTATTGGGCTTAACCCGCACACTGTGCTCTAGCCTTCAGTTTTTTAAGTGTCCTGCTACCAGGAGGTTGGACTACGCACTCTATCTACGAATAGATGATTCTACGGTCAGCCTGTCTGACACCTGGGGTGATACTAAGAGCAGGGTTACCTGTCTCTTCTGCAGTTAGCCCCAACATGGAGTAGTACACCGGAGTCAAATCCTAGCCTTGAAGGCTATAACGACCATCCAGACGTTGCCTGCGCCTCACTGGAGGGTAGAGGGTCTGGCCGGTGGTAGCCCTTAGTAATTATGGGCAGAGGGCTCCAGCGGTGCTATTCTGCTGCAGAATTCCCTCCCTCCTAACCCACCTCCGAAGAGTTTTCCCCTGCTTGCGGGTTAAACTCAGTTCAGGTGACGGAGGACCAACATGTCTGTCTCCTCCCTTCCTCGGAACAGCGCTCAACTGGTCCCTCAGTGCCGGCTATTACCTCTCCAGAATGGCTCCCTGCATCATGCCGGTCAGTAACCGAATGCACTCCTAGCATTCATATCGCCAGGAGAGGAGGCAGAGGTGAGCGTCTTCATTCAGGAGGGACTTAGAGTCCCGCGCCATTTGCATTGCCGCGCGCCGCTGGAACGCATATGCGTTCCATCGGCCATTTTGAAATAATAGCGGGCGCAGAGCGGCTGCTTCCTGCATAATTACCGGTTAACCGAATGCGCTGCTAGCATTCATATCAGGAGGAAAGGAGGCTGAGGCGAGGTCCTTTACTCTGGAGGGTCTGAGAGTCCGGCGCCATTTGCATTGCCGAACGCGCTGCTGGAACGCAAATGCGTTCCAGCGGCCATTTTGTAATAATAGCGGTGCACATCGGCTGCGAGCTGCATGGTGGTGTTTTGGCTATGCAGCTACTGCCACAAAGATACCGAGCACGTTCTGGCGGTGCAAAAAGGTCAAATCCGCAGTGCCTAAGGCTCTCTAGTACCAGCATCAGTTATTCAACTCATGCATGCATTATCACCAGCAGGGGCCCACAAATGACAGCAGGTAGGCCAGTGGGCTACAGCTAAGCTGGGGGAGGAGAGAGTACCCTCCTCAGCACGGGTGGTTTATTGCATGTGAGGTGCTGTTCAGTGGGGCAAGGGGCCAAATCTGCTTCAGATAGCAGCCCAGTCCAGTAGCACTACCAATTCAAGGTATGCCACTAAAAACCTATAAACAGGAACCGGGAAGGCAGCTATGTTGTATCACTATAAGATTCTTTTAGCAAGTCACCTCCCTAATTCCTTAGCATCACGACAAGGATTGCCTGTTTATGCTGTAAATTTAGGAAAAGACTGGCAGTCATTAAGTCATCGGGTAGCACATGAACTAACCCTAGGTTGACTTCACTGTAATTATCAAGTCAGGGTATATTCCTGGCTGGGCATTTCCCTGTAGGGGAAAAACTTCCACCTTCCAATAATTCTCTGGTAGGGGAAGTATAGATTCATGATGCGAGTAAGGAAAGAGAGAGTTCAATATGAAATTGACGGAATCATAAAGGTGTGTTTGAGGATTCTAAGTCTCTCATAAAAAGTCTAATGCAAGAGGAATGTAATGCTCCTGAGAGAAAATTCCAAAGCTAAAATGAAGTTGTAATATCCATTTCCAAAGGAACTGGTAGGCAAGTAGCCAGATCCCTTTGACAATAGATGATCCGAAATCTAGATGTCAAAATTACCACTTTGCCAATAACTAAGGGTGGCAGCATCAGGGACCCCGGCAGTTAAACGGTTAAAAAATGCTGTTAAGAGCAAATTATCTTTGTTTCAGCACTACAACTATGTCTGGCATTGCTGGATGTCCATAGCCATTCAAACCCGGTTCGATAATGAAGGATTTATGAGAAGGAGTACTGAGAAGTGGTCTGTAAGCCACTCAGGAAACAGCAGATGCATTGATTTATCTATGTGTTACCTCCTTAGATACTTCTCAAAAATTTGGCGCCGCATATGGTTCTGTCTGTGCGGTCGGGAGGAACCTGTGCATCAAAAACTGCTCAAGCAGGACCCCCGTCAAAGACATTTGTCATTTTCAGTTCTAGGGCAATGGTTACTTGGAGAAGAACTTGAGAAATTCATTGCTCAATTTACAGGCAACTACCCTCCTGGCCCAACCTAGATCCAGATTTCCAGGATCGGCTAAGCGTTAAAAATTGTGTTGTGACCAAGGTGCATTCAAAATACTCAGAGAACAAGACTACTTCACGACGGGACGTCTCCTTCAAAATCGGGGGGAACAGATATTGGTGCGAGTTACTTCGATAACAACCGACCATCTAGAAGGTTGAAGCCTTCACTCCTTGGTTGCATGAGTCAACAAAGGGTGACAGAAGGATAACTCCTAGACGGTCACATCCCTAAACCCCAACCCCTCCCGGGAAGTTCATTTGCCAGGAGGGCCATCGCACCTCAACAAGGTAAAGGCCCCTCTTTAAACTTATTGCCAGGATGGAGCAGTCTAGAACTATTGTACAGGTACCACAGCCGAAGAAATCTGGTGGTGTTAACACCAACGCTTCATGGTTCCCAACTGTGGTTTGGCTTCAAACAATTGAACAAGCTCATCCGTTCCAAAATGGGAGCCCTACAATATCTGGTTCAATGCAACTGATGTCGGTAGACACCCAGGGGGGTTTATCTGCACGTTCCCATATGGCCACCACACCAGAGGTATATTCGATTTGCCTCACGAACCGCCAACTACCAGTTGGTAGCACCACAGTTTAGACTCTCATCGTATTCTGATGGCAGGATCTGCAGAAACCTTGCGACTGCAGGGGAGTTCTGTCACCCACACCTGGACAATCTTTACTCAAGACCAGGTCGGAAGACAAGGCCAGGAAGGTTCGGTATCCGAACCATGCTGATACTTCAGGGAAGTCCAGTGGGCTATCAAGTGGTAAAGATCCAACTTACCAACCCAAGCTCCCAGAATACCATGTCCACAACACATTTACACAGTCGCTATGTCTCCCATGGGACAAACAGGACAGGGTCAGAGGTCAAATCGTTTTCACTGTTTTTCCATTCAGAGACCAACAAGTCTCTTCGTAATGAGAGAGCTGGGGCCGATGGTCTTGACCACAGAAGTGGTTCCATTCGCATAGATTACACTTGCGTCCTCTTCAGACAAAATGAATCACCATGAAAAAGGGGATTCTTTGTCCAGAATCATCACCCTGTTTTTCTACTAGGACGGGCTCTCCAGTATTGGTTACAGCCAAATAGCCTAACCATAGGGCAGTTCTTGGGAGACTCCAAATGAATTTAGATACCCACACGTGCCAGTCTTCAAGACCGGAATCAATATAGAGAACCTGTCCGCGCAAGGTATCCAGACGAGCTCATGCTGACAATCAATACCTTGCCGTTACGGGCTGTAAAACTAGCACTAAACATATGGGCACATCGGTTACAAGCAAACTGTTGTATGTCTACAGCGACGACGTCACCATTGTAGCCTACATAAATTCACAAGGAGAAACGCGGCAGCAGAGAAGCACTGCAGCAGTGGACAAGCCTGAGCTTGGGTGGAAGAAAGCTTGTAAGGACTATCAGCTAGACACATGCTACGAATGCCCGACATTGTAGCAAACTTCCTTAGACAAAACCATGTATACTCAGTGAAGCGGAGCTTACCAGAAGCCTTCACGGAACCTGCGAATCTCTGGGGACAGCCTCAGATATATCTAACGGGTTTAAATGTCAACAGACGACTTCCAGGGTCTCACTGGCTGCCTAGACCACATTGGCATCTAGATTGGATGCCATGACACATCAATGGGGAGTTTGATCCAACGCAATCCTCCCTCTTCTCACTATACTACCTCGGCTCCGCTAGAAAATCAGACCGTTCTCTCCACGGCACTAGTGCGTAGTTCCATACAGGCTCCAGACAAAACGTGTTGCGAATTGCAGTGCGGGCCTAGGTACAACCTATCTGACGAGAGGGCAGCACTGAATTTCCTGTGACAAGGTCCAATGTACCTCACTCCGGGTCTGTCCGTCTTGACCGGATGTCTGCGTACCAGCTGGCGAAGACAAGGGCAAGCAGGAGAATTCATATGTTATGCAATACTCATGGCACTCAATCTACTTCTCGAGATATCCTATTACAAGATTGTAGGCACTTGTACATTTTCTGATGTGAAGAGGTTGACTTGTCCTTCCTGGAACTCCACATTACAAGGGTATCATTATTTTTGCAGCGGAGTTTACAGCTAGCTCCCTAAGGGTACAGGTATCTGTGCTATATATATATATACTATATATATATATATATATATATATATTATATATATATCTTCTCACCAGCCTCTGTAGCGGTGGAAGATGCATTGTGCATTTCTGCAAGGAGTAGCACATGTAGCTCCGTCCTTTTTTTCGCCCACCTGTCACAAGTTAGGGTCTTATCTCGTACCCAAGGCTTACTGGACCCAGCATTGAATATCTGATCTCAATCTTTGTAAATGGCTCATCTGCAAGGTGGCATTTTTGATGACATTTCATCAACCAGGAGAGTGTTTGAGCTGAGGGCACCGTACCATAATCCAGTTTCTCCGGGTCACAAAGATAAAGCAAATAGTACTTGCGGTTCCTTCATTCTTCCATTTCATATAAATCAGGAGATTTTAGTGCCATCGCTGCGCCCAACTTCTACAAACAACGAAGTCCGAGCACTCTGGGATAAAGGAAACGGTTACGTTGTCCCGCAATTCGCACTCTCTCTTCTTACCAGCGGGACCTCGAAGAGGTCAGGCAACTTCTGTGATTCCTTTGCCAAGTACATCCACTTATCAGACATATTTTCTAACTAAGGTCTCTACTAGAAGGTATCCGAGCCCATTTAAGCAGTGGGATCTTCTTGGACGTGATACATTCTGACCCACTGGGCCACAGCTACAAGGCAGCTGCCTGGTTGTACTTACCTGCAAGATTACAGAATCAACACTCCCTACTCAGCCCAGGCTTCCCTCGGTCAAGAGTGTTACAGTCTACTTTTCACTATCGGGTCTATTTAAGCTCGTTCCCACCCTGCGGTTCTGGGGACTGCTTTGTAAGTCCCCATCGTCCCTGTGTCCCCCTAAGACGACAGAGAAAACAGGATTTTGATACTCACCGTTAAATCCGTTTCTCTGTAGTCAAAAAGGGGGACACAGGGCTTCCCGTCCATTAGAACGAGCTTAACCATTGTTCGTTCCAGGATAGTTCCTGGTTTACCTCGGTTTATGGTTACTGTTCATATTGTTCTGGTTGCAAAGTCTTTGGGACAAACTGAAGGCTAGAGCACAGTGTGCGGGGTTAAGCCCAATAGGGGCACGCCCCTTTAATTTTTATTTAAGTGTCCTGCCTCCTGGAGGGTGGAGCTTAACCCCATCGTCCCTGCGTCCCCCTTTGACTTACAGAGAAACGGATTTAACGGTGAGTATCAAAAATCCTGTTTTTTCCTAGTAGGATTTTAAAAAGAGAGCTTCAAACACATTGCACTGGACGAGGAGTAAGGATATGGTCTGTAGTTCAAAAATGAATGGGATATGACAAGATAGATGTAAGGCTCTGCAAACATCTATTGGAGAAACAAGGGTTGCATCTATTTACCTTTTGTAGAAGGTCCACTGTGCCCTAATGAAGTTTCCTCAGGTCAGCAGGAAAAGCCCGGCACACTTGCAAATCTCTTTGCCAGTCAGACTGACACTCTGCAGCTCACTTTACCGGCTCTGTTTGGGAAAAGATAGGGAAAAATAAATTAGTGACTTTATTATACCCAGATCAGATAAGAAGAAACTTTGTAAAAGGATTAGAAAACCGGATTTTTCCTAGTGGATTTTTAAAAGAAGAGCTTCAAACACATTGCACTGGATGAGGAGTAAGGATATGGTCTGTAGTTCAAAAACAAATGGGATATTACAAGAAAGATTGCAAGGCTCTGCAAACATCTATGGAGAAACAAGGTTGCATCTATTACCTTCTCTAGATGGTCCTCTGTGCCCTAGTGAAGTTTCCACAGGTCAGCAGGAAAAGCCCGGCACACGCAAATCTCTTTGGCCAGTCAGACTGACACTCTGCAGCTCACTTTTACCGGGCTCTGTTTGGGGAAAAAGATAGGTAAAATATAAATTAGTGACTTTATTATAACCAGATCATATGAGAAGAAAGTTTAGAAAAGGATATAGAACACGTGATTGTTCCTACTGGATTTTAAAAGAAGAGCTTCAAACACATTGCAGTGGATGAGGAGTAAGGACTATGGTCTGTAGTTCAAAAACGAATGGGATATTACAAGATAGATTGTAAGGCTTTTCAAACATCTATTGGAGAAACAAGGGTTGCATCTATATACCTTCTCTAGATGGTCCTCTGTGCCCTAATGAAGTATCCTCAGGTCAGCAGGGAAAGCCCGGCACACTGCAAATCTCTTTGCCCAGTCAGACTGACACTCGGCAGCTCACTTTACCGGGCTCTGTTTGGGAAAAGATAGGGAAAAATATAAATTAGTGACTTTACTATACCCAGATCAGGAGAAGAAGAAACTTGGTAAAAGGATTAGAAAACGGGATTTTTCCTAGTTGGATTTTAAAATAAGAGCTTCAAACACATTGCACTGGATGAGGAGTAAGGATTTGGTCTGTAGTTCAAAAACAAATGGGATATTACAAGATAGATTGTAAGGCTCTGCAAACATCTATTGGAGAAACAAGGGTTGCATCTATTTACCTTCTGTAGAAGGTCCACTGTGCCCTAATGAAGTTTCCTCAGGTCAGCAGGGAAAGCCCGGCACACTGCAAATCTCTTTGCCAGTCAGACTGACACTCTGCAGCTCACTTTACCGGGCTCTGTTTGGGAAAAAGATAGGGAAAAATATAAATTAGTGACTTTATTAACCCAGATCAGATAAGAAGAAAGTTTGTAAAAGGATTAGAAACACGGATTTTTCCTAGTGGATTTTAAAAGAAGAGCTTCAAACACACTGCACTGGATGAGGAGTAAGGATTATGGTCTGTAGTTCAAAAACAAATGGGATATTACAAGATAGATTGTAAGGCTCTGCAAACATCTATTGGAGAAACAAGGGTTGCATCTATTACCTTCTCTAGATGGTCCTCTGTGCCCTAATGAAGTTTTCCTCAGGTCAGCAGGGAAAGCCCGGCACACTGCAAATCTCTTTGCCAGTCAGACTGACACTCTGCAGCTCACTTTACCGGGCTCTGTTTGGGAAAAAGATAGGGAAAAATATAAATTAGTGACTTTATTATAACCAGATCAGATGAGAAGAAAGTTTGTAAAAGGATTAGAAAACGTGATTTTTCCTAGTGGATTTTTAAAAGAAGAGCTTCAAACACATTGCACTGGATGAGGAGTAAGGATTTGGTCTGTAGTTCAAAACAAATGGGATATTACAAGATAGATTGTAAGGCTCTGCAAACATCTATTGGAGAAACAAGGGTTGCATCTATTTACCTTCTCTAGATGGTCCTCTGTGCCCTAATGAAGTTTCCTCAGGTCAGCAGGGAAAGCCCGGCACACTGCAAATCTCTTTGCCAGTCAGGACTGACACTCTGCAGCTCACTTTACCGGGCTCTGTTTGGGAAAAAAGATAGGGAAAAATATAAATTAGTGACTTTATATAACCAGATCAGATGAGAAGAAAGTTTGGTAAAAGGATTAGAAACGTGATTTTTCCTAGTGGATTTTAAAAGAAGAGCTTTCAAACACATTGCACTGGATGAGGAGTAAGGATATGGTCTGTAGTTCAAAAACAAATGGGATATTACAAGATAGATTGTAAGGCTCTGCAAACATCTATTGGGAAACAAGGGTTGCATCTATTTACCTTCTGTAGAAGGTCCTCTGTGCCCTAATGAAGTTTCCTCAGGTCAGCAGGGAAAGCCCGGCTCACTGCAAATCTCTTTGCCAGTCAGACTGACACTCTGCAGCTCACTTTACCGGGCTCTGTTTGGGAAAAAGATAGGGAAAAATATAAATTAGTGACTTTATTATAACCAGATCATATGAGAAGAAAGTTTGGAAAAGGATTAGAAGACGTGATTTTTCCTAGTGGATTTTAAAAGAAGAGCTTCAAACACATTGCACTGGATGAGGAGTAAGGATATGGTCTGTAGTTCAAAAAAAATGGATATTACAAGATAGATTGTAAGGCTCTGCAAACATCTATTGGAGAAACAAGGGTTGCATCTATTTACCTTCTCTAGATGGTCCACTGTGCCCTTAATGAAGATTCCTCAGGTCAGCAGGGAAAGCCCGGCACACTGCAAATCTCTTTGCCCAGTCAGACTGACACTCTGCAGCTCACTTTACCGGGCTCTGTTTGGGAAAAAGATAGGGAAAAATATAAATTAGTGACTTTATTATAACCAGATCATATGAGAAAAAAGTTTGGAAAAGGATTAGAAGACGTGATTGTTCCTAGTGGATTTTTAAAGAAGAGCTTCAAACACATTGCACTGGACGAGGAGTAAGGATATAGTCTAGTTTCAAAAACAAATGGGATATTACAAGATAGATTGTAAGGCTTGCAAACATCTATTGGAGAAACAAGGGTTGCATCTATTTACCTTCTCTAGATGGTCCTCTGTGCCCTAATGAAGTTTCCTCAGGTCAGCAGGGAAAGCCCGGCACACTGCAAATCTCTTTGCCAGTCAGACTGACACTCTGCAGCTCACTTTACCGGGCTCTGTTGGGAAAAAATAGGGAAAAATATAAATTAGTGACTTTATTATAACCAGATCATATGAGAAGAAAGTTTGGAAAAGGATTAGAACACGTGATTGTTCCTAGTGGATTTTAAAAGAAGAGCTTCAAACACATTGCACTGGACGAGGAGTAAGGATATAGTCTAGTTCAAAAACAAATGGGATATTACAAGATAGATTGTAAGGCTTTGCAAACATCTATTGGAGAAACAAGGGTTGCATCTATTTACCTTCTCTAGATGGTCCTCTGTGCCCTAATGAAGTTTCCTCAGGTCAGCAGGGAAAGCCCGGCACACTGCAAATCTCTTTGCCAGTCAGACTGACACTCTGCAGCTCACTTTACCGGGCTCTGTTTGGGAAAAGATAGGGAAAAATATAAATTAGTGACTTTATTAGAACCAGATCATATGAGAAGAAAGTTTGGAAAAGGATTAGAACACGTGATTGTTCCTAGTGGATTTTAAAAGAAGAGCTTCAAACACATTGCACTAGATGAGGAGTAAGGATATAGTCTAGTTCAAAAACTGAATGGGATATTACAAGATAGATTGTAAGGCTCTGCAAACATCTATTGGAGAAAACAAGGGTTGCATCTATTTACCTTCTCTAGATGGTCCTCTGTGCCCTAATGAAGTTTCCTCAGGTCAGCAGGGAAAGCCCGGCACACTGCAAACTCTTTGCCAGTCAGACTGACACTCTGCAGCTCACTTTACCGGGCTCTGTTTGGGAAAAGATAGGGAAAAATATAAATTAGTGACTTTATTATAACCAGATCATATGAGAAGAAAGTTCGGAAAAGGATTAGAAGACGTGATTGTTCCTAGTGGATTTTAAAAGAAGAGCTTCAAACACATTGCACTGGACGAGGAGTAAGGATATGGTCTGTAGTTCAAAAACAATGGGATATTACAAGATAGATTGTAAGGCTCTGCAAACATCTATTGGAGAAACAAGGGTTGCATCTATTTACCTTCTCTAGATGGTCCTCTGTGCCACTAATGAAGTTCCTCAGGTCAGCAGGGAAAGCCCGGCACACTGCAAATCTCTTTGCCAGTCAGACTGACACTCTGCAGCTCACTTTACCGGGCTCTGTTTGGGAAAAAGATAGGGAAAAATATAAATTAGTGACTTTATTATAACCAGATCAATATGAGAAGAAGTTTGGAAAAGGATTAGAAAACGTGATTTTCCTAGTGGATTTTAAAAGAAGAGCTTCAAACACATTGCACTGGATGAGGAGTAAGGATATGGTCTGTAGTTCAAAAACGAATGGGATATTACAAGATAGATTGTAAGGCTCTGCAAACATCTATTGGAGAAACAAGGGTTGCATCTATTTACCTTCTCTAGAAGGTCCACTGTGCCCTAATGAAGTATTCCTCAGGTCAGCAGGGAAAGCCCGGCACACTGCAAATCTCTTTGCCAGTCAGACTGACACTCTGCAGCTCACTTTACCGGGCTCTGTTTGGGAAAAAGATAGGGAAAAATATAAATTAGTGACTTATTATAACCAGATCATATGAGAAGAAAGTTTGGAAAAGGATTAGAAGACGTGATTGTTCCTAGTGGATTTTAAAAGAAGAGCTTCAAACACATTGCACTGGATGAGGAGTAAGGATATGGTCTGTAGTTCAAAAACAAATGGGATATTACAAGATAGATTGTAAGGCTCTGCAAACATCTATTGGAGAAAACAAGGGTTGCATCTATTTACCTTCTCTAGATGGTCCTCTGTGCCCTAATGAAGTTTCCTCAGGTCAGCAGGGAAAGCCCGGCACACTGCAAATCTCTTTGCCAGTCAGACTGACACTCTGCAGCTCACTTTACCGGGCTCTGTTTGGGAAAAAGATAGGGAAAAATATAAATTAGTGACTTTATTATAACCAGATCATATGAGAAGAAAGTTTGGAAAAGGATTAGAAACGTGATTTTCCTAGTGGATTTTAAAAGAAGAGCTTCAAACACATTGCACTGGATGAGGAGTAAGGATATGGTCTGTAGTTCAAAAACGAATGGGATATTACAAGATAGATTGTAAGGCTCTGCAAACATCTATTGGAGAAACAAGGGTTGCATCTATTTACCTTCTCTAGAAGGTCCCTCTGTGCCCTAATGAAGTTCCTCAGGTCAGCAGGGAAAGCCCGGCACACTGCAAATCTCTTTGCCAGTCAGACTGACACTCTGCAGCTCACTTTACCGGGCTCTGTTTGGGAAAAAGATAGGGAAAAATATAAATTAGTGACTTTATTATAACCAGATCATATGAGAAGAAAGTTTGGAAAAGGATTAGAAACGTGATTGTTCCTAGTGGATTTTAAAAGAAGAGCTTCAAACACATTGCACTGGATGAGGAGTAAGGATATGGTCTGTAGTTCAAAAACAAATGGGATATTACAAGATAGATTGTAAGGCTCTGCAAACATCTATTGGAGAAACAAGGGTTGCATCTATTTACCTTCTCTAGATGGTCCTCTGTGCCCTAATGAAGTTTCCTCAGGTCAGCAGGGAAAGCCCGGCACACTGCAAATCTCTTTGCCAGTCAGACTGACACTCTGCAGCTCACTTTACCGGGCTCTGTTTGGGAAAAAGATAGGGAAAAAATATAAATTAGTGACTTTATTATAACCAGATCATATGAGAAGAAAGTTTGGAAAAGGATTAGAAAACGTGATTGTTCCTAGTGGATTTTAAAAGAGAGCTTCAAACACATTGCACTGGACGAGGAGTAAGGATATAGTCTTAGTTCAAAAATGAATGGGATATTACAAGATAGATTGTAAGGCTCTGCAAACATCTATTGGAGAAACAAGGGTGCATCTATTTACCTTCTCTAGAAGGTCCACTGTGCCCTTATGAAGATTCCTCAGGTCAGCAGGAAAGCCCGGCACACTGCAAATCTCTTTGCCAGTCAGACTGACACTCTGCAGCTCACTTTACCGGGCTCTGTTTGGGGAAAAGATAGGGAAAATATAAATTAGTGACTTTATTATAACCAGATCATATGAGAAGAAAGTTGGAAAAGGATTAGAAGACGTGATTGTTCTAGTGGATTTTAAAAGAAGAGCTTCAAACACATTGCACTGGATGAGAGTAAGGATATGGTCTGTAGTTCAAAAAACGAATGGGGATATTACAAGATAGATTGTAAGGCTTGCAAACATCTATTGGAGAAACAAGGGTTGCATCTATTTACCTTCTCTAGATGGTCCTCTGTGCCCTTATGAAGTTTCCTCAGGTCAGCAGGAAAGCCCGGCACACTGCAAATCTCTTTGCCAGTCAGACTGACACTCTGCAGCTCACTTTACCGGGCTCTGTTTGGGAAAAAGATAGGGAAAAATATAAATTAGTGACTTTATTATAACCAGATCATATGAGAAGAAAGTTTGGAAAAGGATTAGAAAACGTGATTTTCCTAGTGGATTTTAAAAGAAGAGCTTCAAACACATTGCACTGGATGAGGAGTAAGGATATGGTCTGTAGTTTCAAAAACGAATGGGATATTACAAGATAGATTGTAAGGCTTCTGCAAACATCTATTGGAGAAACAAGGGTTGCATCTATTTACCTTCTCTAGATGGTCCTCTGTGCACTTAATGAAGTTCCTCAGGTCAGCAGGGAAAGCCCGGCACACTGCAAATCTCTTTGCCAGTCAGACTGACACTCTGCAGCTCACTTTACCGGGCTCTGTTTGGGGAAAAAGATAGGGAAAAATATAAATTAGTGACTTTATTAAAACCAGATCAAATAAGAAGAAAGTTTGGAAAAGGATTCGAACACGTGATTGTTCCTAGTGGATTTTAAAAGAAGAAGCTTCAAACACATTGCACTGGATGAGGAGTAAGGATATGGTCTGTAGTTCAAAAATGGAATGGGATATGTACAAGATAATAGTGAGGCTCTGCAAACATCTATTGGAGAAACAAGGGTTGCATCTATTTACCCTTCTCTAGATGGTCCTCTGTGCCCTAATGAAGTTTCCTCAGGGTCAGCAGGGAAAGCCCGCACACTGCAAATCCTTTGCCAGTCAGACTGACACTCTGGCAGCTCACTTTACCAGGGCTCTGTTTGGGAAAAAGAATAGGGGAAAAAATATAAATTAGTGACTTTATTTATAACCAGATCATATGAGGAAGAAATTTCGGAAAAGGATTAGAACACGTGATTGTTCCTAGTGGATTTTAAAAGAAGAGCTTCAAACACATTGCACTGGATGAGGATAAGGATATGGTCTGTAGTTCAAAATGAATGGGATATTACAAGATAGATAGTGAGGCTCTGCAAACATCTATTGGAGAACAAGGTTGCATCTATTTTACCTTCTCTTGATGGGTCCACTGTGCCCTAATGAAGTTTCCTCAGGTCAGCAGGGGAAAGCCCGGCACACTGCAAATTCTCTTTGCCAGTCAGACTGACACTCTGCAGCTCACTTTACCGGGCTCTGTTTGGGGAAAAGATAGGGAAAATTATAAATTAGTGACTTTATTAAAACCAGATCATATGAAAAGAAAATTCGAAAAAGTTTTGTGTGTGGCTGAGCTATCCACAGAAGAGGAGAAGACATATGGATTTAAGGGTATATATTAATATGTTGTAATGAACTTCTTATATGAGTGATATCTCTAAAGTGAGCACCAACCATTTCTGTTGTCTGGTTTGCTGCAGCCATTAATGTGGATACAGTCTTAGGTTCTTGTGGTAACATGATGTTCTTTAAAGTAGGTGTGGTTTGAAAAACAGGGAGTGGCCAACACTCACTTCCATTATTGGCTCTCCTTCACACATTCCAGATAAATTCTGGCCCTTGCTACCACAGAAATTGGACAGAATTGTCCTAAGTAATGTCACAATTTCCCACTTGCTACAGTACACCTGAATTAATATTAGCCATACCACAAACATGTTTATAACCTCAGCTGTGGTACTGTGATCTGGTGGTGAAATGGGCCACGGCAAATCTGAAAACAAAATTCTACATATTTCATCAGTCATGTGAAATAAATTGATATAAATATGCATTCAACAGCATGGGGCAACATTTCTATAATACATTTATTTGAGAAAACTGAGATCCTTTAGGAAAACTTGAAAGAAAAGCTCTTGACCTTGGTGTCATTGGAGGGATTAAAAAACTAGTGATCAGCTTCTGTATAGGTTTTGGGGTTCATGCAGTTATGGCTGCAGGGACATATTTTGTACCAGGGTGCAAGGCTACCATATCCTATTACTTATGGTGTATATCTTTAAAGGTGTTAAGTAGTTTATAACTTAAAGTGGGTTGTACAACATATGTAACTATCAAACTGCAAAGCTACACTAACAAAATGTAACAAACAACAATGCAAGCACAAAACTATGATACAATCACAAAAATCCAAATCCAATCAGGCAAACTAATAACATAACAAAATATCCAATCAGACAATATGGTTAGCTGTCAGAATACAAAGTAAAATGATAAAATGAAGAACTAAAAAAAGAATACATTTGTTTTTGTGGATGCATGTGTGTGTGTATACTAAGGAAAAAAGCGTGTGAATGTGTGTATAGGTGTATGTGTATAAATATGTGCAAAAAGTGTGCAAAAAAATATAAAAACTTTAAGATTAGTAAAATGTTCAGTGTATGTGTTGTAAATGCCATGTATGTGTCTGTGTGTGTAAAATGCATTTTGTATGTCTGCCATGGAGACAATGGAGTGAAATGATGTTTGTATTGACCTTTTCTTCTTTCCCCTAAAGTTACTGATGTTGATAAAGGAATATATAATTATGATCACCATAAGCTTGACCTTGATGTAGTATGGTGACTTGACAATTTTAAAGGGTCTGGCCTTGGGCTAGTACAGGTTCCCAAAAACATAATCGTCAACATTTCTAGCCTATTTCTTTGCTCATCTTTACTTCTCCTTTTAAGACTTTTAATTACATACCCTGAATATTTCTAAGGAGCATTAAGAATAGCTTATAGTTTTCAATTAGCTCAACCTCAGACAGGATAATAAAATGTTTTGTTATATAAAGTCTGGTTGCTAGGGTCAAAATTACCCTAGCAACTATTCACTGACTTGAATAAGTGACTGGAATACAAAATAGGAGATGGCCTGAAGAGAATGATGATTAATACAAATTACCAATGTCAATAAATGTATAGCTTTAGCGTATTTGCTTTTTAGATGGGGTGCAGTGAAAAGTTGCTTAGAATTTGCTATAACATAGTAAAAGTTAACTAAAAGGTGAACCACCCCTTCAAGATGCTATAGGTAAAAAACTAGAAGTCAATAAATCACAAAAGAACAATTTGAAACTAGATGGGTGTCGTTTCTGAAGAAACCACAAGATGTTGGCTTTGAAACGCAAGAGGTGTTGGGGACAGTCACCCCTGGTGTATAGAGAGTACACAAAGTTGGTAGAATCTGGTTTAAAACTGTGAAAATTGAAGCAGATCAAATTGTACCATTAAATCAATCCAAAAACCTGATTGGCTGTTTTTGGCTCCACCCACTTTTAAAATTTGAATCCCAGTCCCCCTGTGACCGACTGTGCCAAGTTTGATGTCCCTGCCATTAACTGTGAAAGAATGGCAGCAACTTATATATTGACATTGATTAGCAATAGGTAACATTTGATTGGCTGTTTTAGGCTCCACCCAGTTTCTGAATTTTAACCCCAGTCACCCAGTCATGGTCTGTACCAAGTTTGGGGCTCTGGCTTTAAAACTGTGAGAATGGCAGTATTTGAAACTTTGACATTGAAGTCAATAGGTAAAATCTGATTGGCTGTTATTGGCTCCGCCCACTTTCCCTAAATTTTGACCACAGTCACCCAGTGAGTAATTGTGCTGAGTTTGGACACTTGGCATTGACGCCGTAATAATAGCAGCAATTTGGCGTTTTTCATTAGGGTCAATGGCTGAATCCGATTGGCTGTTGTTGCCCCGCCCCCTTTTTTTCCTAATTCTGAAACCAGAGTCACCAAGTGACTAACACTTTAAGGTTTCGGAATCATGACATTTAACATGTAAAATGGCAGCAATTTTAAGTTTTTCTATTGAAAAATCAATGAATGACATTTGATTGGTTGTTGGTGGCTCCACCCACTTTTCCCTAACTTTGAAGTGCAAACACCCAGTGACCACATTTGTGATATTCGAGGCCCATGACATCAATACGTGCAAATGGCAGCAATTTTAATTTTTCCCATTGAAATCATCAAAGAAATCTGATTGGTTGTTTTTGGCTCCACCCACTTTTCCAGATTTTGATCCCGGTCCTCCAGTGACCACTGTGCCAAGTTTGAGGACCCTCCAATTAACAATCTAAGAGCGGCGACAGTTGTAACTTTCCCATTGAAACAAATGGCTAATATTTCATAGGCTGGGGTAGACTCCGCCCACTTTTCAAAATTTTAACCCCAGTGACCCATGGTGCCAAGTTTGGGGTCTCTGGCTTTCACACTGTGGGAATGACAGTGTTTGACATTTTCTCATTAAAGTCAATAGGGAAAATCTGATTGGCTGTTTGTTGCTCCGCCCACTTTTGGAGTCCCCAAAATGTGACAGAACTCTTCAGGTTGACCCCATGACTAAGTGACCCAAGTTTGGTGAGTGTAACTTTAATGCTGTACGAGTGGCAAAAGTTTAAAATTTTCCAATGAAAGTCTATGGGGAAAAAATGGGGTCTTTGGGGGCCGCCAACAGGGCACGGAGGTGGGATTGCTTAACAGACCACAAGCAACCTATTCGGGTATGAGCTGAACAAGTGTGCAAAAGTTTCATAATTGTAACTCCTAAAACTCTGGGAGGAGTAGCGTTTAGAAAAATTGCTAAATTCATTGGGCTCTTGTAGCTCCGCCCCTTTGGGGGTGGCACCAACAATACGTGTTCCGAGTTTGGGGAGTGTAGCTTCAAAAACTGTACGAGCGCAGCAATTTGAAGATTTCCCTGTCAAAGTCAATACGAAAAAAAAGGCGTCTTCAGTGGGGTGGGATCACTTACTAAAGCAACAAGCATCGTACTTTGCTATAAGATCGAATAGGTGTGGAAAGTTTGGCGCTTGTACCCCTAAACTGTAGGAGGGAGTAGCGTATAGAAAATGGGGGGGGCGCTAATAAGAAGAAGAATAAGAACGAGCTGAACTAGTAGAATCAATATGTTGGCTTCTTCAAAGCCAACATAATAAGAACCTTCTTAAACATAAAAGAATGGAAATTGGTTTACTATGATGCCAAAAAAATGTCTTATGAGATGAGCAGGTCATTTCTCATGGTCACTGTTACCAATGCCATTAAAGGTATTGGACCTGTTATCCCAGAATGCTTGGGACCTGGGGTTATTATGTCTAATGGCTCTTTCATAATATAGATCTTCGATCCTTAAGCCTACTAGAAAATCATGTAAACAATAAATAAACTCAATTGGTTGTTTTGCTTTCCAATAAGGATTAATTATATATTAATTTGGAATAAGTAAAAGAGAAAAGGAAATCATTTTTAAAGATGTGGATTATTTGGATAATAATAGAGTCTATAAGAGATGGCCTTTCCATAATTCAAAGCTTTCTGGATAGCGGCTTTCCAGATAATGGATCCCATACCTGTACTATTCTTTCCAATATCTGTTCAGCATGACACCTAATTCCTTTATGCCAGCTCATCATGACCTAGTTCACAATTGTCGATAATCATTCATACAATGTTATTGTTGCACCCTTAGTTATGTCACAATAGGAAATCATTCATACAATGTCATTGTTGCACCTTAGTTATGTCACAATAGATAATCATTCATACAATGTCATTGTTGCACCTAGTTATGTCACATAGGAAAGCTGCATTTGTTTGTACTTTGTCTTAGGTGTGCTTATAGCATATTGTTTCATTGTGATGAGACAGGCTTTTACAAGATAGACAATTAGGTTCTACAGACACTTGGAAAAGAGATTTGATCAATGTACCTTCACTGGAGGGTCCATAGTGCCTGGATTTTGTTTGAATTTCAATCTTTCTTTACCTCAGAAGGCAAGGTCTGACACAATGCAGATCTCTTTGTCAGTTTAAACTGACGCTCTGGCAGCTCACTTTACCAGGCTCTGTTTGGGAGAGCCTGGTAAAAGTTCAGCTTCTGCAGAATCTGTATGCAACAACCCCTATTGGGCCATTTTCTGCCCCACCCGCCCCTCCAATCCAATAAGATTGCCCTATTTTTCATTTTGTTCTTACCTCTTAGTGAAGAAAACACTTCAGTTATTCTGAGCCAGCCCAAACTGTCAAAGGGGTCCCTAACATCCTAGAAGCTGACTGAAGCCAGTTCATTCCAGTCAACAGGAAGTGAGTTTGATTGACAGCTGTTCAGTCAACAGGCAGCACTTTATGACATCATAGTCACCTACAGTGACTAGGGCATTGTAGTCTTTATATAGGATGCAATTTTTGTGAAATGGCATAGAGCCCAGAATGCTCAGCACCTACACTTAGATACAGTTGTAACTAGTAAGATTATCAGGTCTCTTGGAAATTGCAGCTTAAGGGCTCTTCCTCTAATTCCTGCCTGAATCACAAAATGGAGGGGGATGTGGGGACTCCAATTGGCAAGTCAACTCGCTCCCTTACTTTGTTCCATGTAAAAATGATAGATTCTGGAACTTAACAGTATTCATTAGATTGGTTGCTATGATCCAAATTATCCTTGCGCTGATTTCAATAAGAGACTAGAATATGAATAGGGGAGGTTTTGAACAGAAAAAAGGAGTAATAAAAAGTATCAATAACAATAAATGTGTAGCCTTACAGAGCATGTGTATATTAGGAAGGGTCAATAACCCCCATTCAAAAGCAAGAAGAAGAAGGAGTCAGAAGAACAAGACAAATAGTTTAAAAAAAAGGTCAATTGCAAAATTGCTTAGAATTGGTATAACATACTACAGGTATGGGATCCTTTATTCAGAAAGCTCAGAATTAAGGAAAGGCCGTCTCCTATAGAGAAAGTCAGACTGGGGGCCCGGCGTGTGTGCACTGCACTGTCCCCCCATACAGCGTCACGCGCGACCCTGCCCATAGACTTTATTTTATCCAAATAATCCACATTTTTAAAAATGGATTTCCTTTTTGTCTGTAGTAATAATAAAACAGTAACTTTTTATTCAAACTACAATGAAGCGCTAAACCAGCCTATTGGGTTTATTTAATGTTTACATGATTTTCTGGTAGATTTAAGGAAAGCCAGACTTGGTTGTATGTATGCTCCATGAGCTCAAAATATTATAGCGGTGGCACTCTATACATGACACTTGATTACTCTTTTCAACAAGAGTTACAACAATGTATATATGGAATGATAAATGGAACAGTAAACCAACAGGAAGAGGAGTGGGTAGAAAAGTAAAAGAGGTGGGCCCCAGGCACCCTGCCCGATTGCCAGCAGTCACATAGACAGAGCGAGGGGCATGCACTTTTCACCTACCCAGCCCTAAAGCCCTGGTGCCAGAAAGCAAAACTCAAATCTAGGACTCCCTCCAAAATGGTTTCAATTGGCCTGCAGTTGGTAAGACTGGCCCTGGGTCGTAATCTGTATATGTAATTGAGAAGTACAATCTATTCATAAGATCCATCTAATGAAAGGATTTTTGCGAATAAGCAGATATTTTCCTGCTCAGTGACAAAATAAATCAATTAAATTATTTTTTGTAATATGTAGCAAGTTGTCATTAGAAAATATGAGCATTTTAGTAGTGGCCATAAAAATACTTCTACCCCTGCTGTTCCAAATCAGAAGCCGTAGTAATGATTTTTTTCCATGTTCATTATACTCAGGGCCATTTAAGGCTTTGGTGGGCCCTGGGCAAAGAATGTAATTGGTGGGCCCACCAATAGTGCTGCATGCAGCGCAAAGAAAAAAAGAAAGACAATAACCACACTGTACCAAAACATAACCCAGACGTGCCAGTATAATTACTGCAGAAAATGGAATCATCAGCATATTAACCCTAGTAGCACCAATATCATCATCATCATTTATTTATATAGCGCTTGTCAAGATACGCAGTGCTTTAATATAATAATATATAAGTAAGCATAAAGTAAAATTGATAACAGGCATATTAACACTAGAAATGCAAGTATAATTACTATAGTACATGCAGCATATAACCCCAGCTGTGCCAGTATACTCACTGTAGAGATGGCCAATAACACTCAATTAACTCCAGACATGTCTTTAAATGTAAACGCCTAAACTTGCCGTTAAAAACTAACCTGCTCTGTAGAGAATTTAAGTCAATAGGTCCTAGTATTATATTTATTCAAGAGACCCATCATCATAAAGTGGACTCATGGAGGATCCATTCAAAGGAATTACCAACAATAATTGGGGCCTTTGGCATAAAGCCATCCAAATTGTCAATAGAGCAAACGTTTGAAGACTAAAAGGAACATTTAATTATTTGTATGTTGAAACCCTGGGTAATACTGGCTATAACCATCTTAAATGTCTGCCAAACAACAGACCTCTTACACACTCTTAGAAGGATAATTGCAAAAATTGGTGAGTGAAAAAATTTAGGGAATCTAATAATCGGGAGGGATTCAACATGATTTTCTCACATGATAGGCTAGGGCTAGGTCCTACACAGCAACATACACAAGGAGCTAAAGATCAAACCTCCCAAACAATTTTGCAATGCTAATGCGAGCCAACTATTTACAGGATGTCTGGGTAGGCCTAGCATCCCACTAACAAGGAGTTCACCTTCTCTCACCCACACCCATGTCCATACACACATGGATCTCCTCCCTAAACATGGGACAGATTATGCGCCCTATTATAACAATACCGATAAGTGGCTCAAAACAGTCCCATAACTTCCTAAAAAACCATAAATCTTTCCAAAAATGACCCCGCAAGGGGTGGAAACATCTTAATGCCACTATAACTCCTGAAGAATTAGACTCAATACTAAAATCTATGCCATCAAACAAGTCCCCAGGCCTTGACGGTCTGCCATATGGATATTACAAAAACTTGTATTTGCTAAACCTTAGCAAATACATGCTTAACCATTACAATAGTTGGTTGGAAGGGACCCCTATCCCTAAACATGCGCTTAAAGGGGTGGTTAAAAATAAAAATCGATAGTCATTAAATCATATTTGCAATTTGGCTTAATTTAAAAAAATGGATCGTTTTCAAAACAGCTACCTGTAAAAAGGTAGTGCTCTTTTCTCTGCCCAAGCCAGAGGGATTTCCAACCAGGGCCGCCGTTTAAAAATCATGGGGCACCGTACAACAAAATTTTTTCTGTACAACATTTTCGGCCCAAGCCCCGCATTCCACCCACTCCACATCACAGTTAAAAGACCACACAGACATCAGCACTAAAAAAGGTAACCCCCCACACACACAACTATTGGGGACAGAGCCCCCTATAAGTTAAAAAAAATATTGTCGCTAGTGCCCCCATAAATGTTTTTTATAAAAAGCATTGGTCCCCCCTTACAAGTTAAAAAAAAATTGGGTCCCAAAGAATATTTTAAAAAAAAAACATTGGTGGCAGGGGCCTATAAAGTATTAAAATAATACATTGGCGGCCAGGGGATAGAAAAAAAAACACACGTTGGTGTTCAGAGGAATTGAACTTGTGGCTTCAGAACTTCAACTTGGCTTCCATTTGTGACTTTGGGTTTTTCGTTGCTTCAGGACTTCAATTACAGCTGTTTTTGTGACTTCGGGTCTTTTCGCAGTTTCGGGATTTCAATTTCGGCTGTTTTCATGACTTCGGGTCTTTTCGCCTCTTCGGACTTCGGGATGTTTGGCTTTTCAGGACACTTCCGCCTTTTCGGCTGACTTCGGAAGGAGGTGGCACGGCTTTGGCGCTGTCAGGGGGCCCGGCTCTTTCAAAAAAGTTCAGCACTGCCAGGCCCTCTTCAGGCCCGGTGCACTTGTACCCCCTGTGCCCCTTGATGGCGGCCCTTGTTGCCAACACCTTGACTGAAAATAGACCCCCACTTCAAATTCTTCAGTTCCAGAAACCAATACTGGTCTAGGCAGGGCTGCCATTAGAAATAAGGGGTCCCCCCCACCACCCTGGCGCCCAAGCTCTGCCCCAGACCCGTCAACTCCACATTAGTTTTAAAAAACCACACAGACATCAGCGTAAATGTAACCCCCACAAATTATAAAAAGCTATTGATGGTCAGGGCCCTTTCTAAGTTTAAAAAAAAAATTGAACCAGGGCGCCCATAAAAAGCATGGTGCCAGAGCCCCTTACAAGTAAAACATTTTTTAAAAATTTCTGTTCAATTCTCTGTTATTTCTTTGCACTTGAGGATTGAATTTTTTATGGAATTTTAGCTCTTTTTAAATGAGATAGGAAAGGTAACCAAGAGCACCACAATCCCCAGTGTACTACTTTATCCCTGTGTGGGGTCCCAGGGCCTAAAAAACACCCCAGGCAGTAGTTTTTGGAACTTCTTCCACCTCTACACTATTTTCCTTTTCCAACTTTTTTCCTTAAATGACTTGGATCTTTTTAACCCATTAATGGACCACTGGATATCCTGCAATTATGGTAGCACGAGTAATTTAAATATAACTAGGAGTTCTATGCAGTCTGAGACTGCAAACAGAGTTAGATTAATATAATCATTTTTATTTTTCCACCTGATCATTTTTCCTGGGTGGATACTTTACTTTTCCCTTTTTTCTTGAATGAATTTTTGAATTTTTTAATAGCATCAAATTAACGTACCCAACCTCCTTCCTGCTCGCACCCTCCCTGCCGAATCACAATTGTCTTTCCTCTGATGCTACTGGCCCAGCGCAATAGCTTCCCTTGGGGACGGGTGGGCGGCTAAGATTTAACGGTGTTTTCAGATTCCCATATGTCCCTGTGGAGAATGGACCAGCGGGTGCTAATGCCGCCCCCTAGTGTTTGCCGCCTAGCCCCGGGCCTGATGTGGCCTGCCCACAAATCCCAGGCCTGTATAGTTTTGTCTCAATAGTATCAGCCTCATTTTGGCAGTTTGTTTGAGTGGCAACTAGCTGCAGGAAGACTGCGAGGTACTCTGTGATCTTTTGTCTTACATTGTGGCATATTTCTGAATGCCAATAGATTTGTTTGGCATATTTTTCCTAAAAAAAAATAAACAAAATGTGTACTTAACATAATGTATCTGTAAATTTAGAAAATAAAAAATGTAGAAAATTACATTTGGTATGGATTTTATTGCTTAAACATTGAAATGGTATTGGCTCTTTCTTGGCTCCATTAGCCTTTTAACTTTTTTATTTATTTTATTTTTAACCAGACCCTGAAAAGATTTTGTTTTATTCATAGCCAGTTTTCAGTATTCAGGCTTCTCACATCCACCAAGCTTCTGTGCTTTCCGTATGTGCTTCCTAAACAGGTGCAGTTTTATGGTTTCATTCTTCTGTTTTGCAAGAATTTAGAGATTATGATACAAATCTATTTATATATTAAACCTCACTTTGGTTGGTATGGAGATATTCCATAAACCTGGCCTCCTTTCTGCTGCTAATTGTTCACACATGGGCATATAAAAAACTCACATCTGCATTTTAATTAGCATACATGTGTGACTGTGGTAAATTAGATGCAGAAAGATAGAGTTAATGACCTTTATCCATAATGCTTGGGACCTGGTGTTTTTCCAAGATAATGTCTTCCATAATTTGGAATCTTCATACCTTTGTCTACCTGGAAAATCGTGTAATGTAATGAAATCAGTAAATTAATAAACCCTATAAACTGCTTTGGCTCCCATAAGGATTATTATATCTAAGCTTGGATCAATTACCAAGCTACTGTTTATTATTATAAAGAAAAAGGAAAATCATTTTTAAAAATTTGGATTATCTGATAAAATTTAAGTCTATAGGTAATAGCCTTTCCCGTAATTTGGAGATTTCTAGATAACAGGTTTTCTGGATAACTTGATCCTTACCTGTATTTAACATATTACAGGTATGGAACCTGTTATCTCAGAACCAGAATGCTTGGGACCATGAGGTTTTCTGGATAAGGGGTCTTTTCCATTAATCTGGATCTCAATACTTTTATGGCTGCTAAAAATTAATTGATAACATTGATTAAACCCAGTATATTTATTGTTTACCACCAGAGAAAAAGGAAATCAATTTTTTTTTAAAAAAAAAAATCTTTATTATTTGCTTATTGGAACTTTATGGGAGGTGCCTTCCCCATATTCATGGCTGTCCTGTATAATGGGTTTTCCAGTTAACAATCCATACCTGTACTGGAAACTGTCTATAAAATTGTGAATGCTTAGATCATGGCACTGTAACAAGATGTGTCCTTTTTAAAGGTACATACGATCTTGAGGCCCCTGTTTATTATCTGAAATATGTCTTAATAAAAACCTGATACAGAAAAAAAAAAAATCTTTTAGAGGATGAAACATATGGTTTTGCCGAAATTTAGAACTGAATTGGAGAAGTTTTTTTCCAAAACTGAATCTGGCTTAAGCGGTCATGGCTCATTCAGTTGGGCAAAGGTTTCCACAGACAACACCTGATTCAGTCTTTCATAGCTGATGTAAGGTAGAACACGACTGCATGTGTTATATGGTAAGGATGGCTTAATATTTAAGCTAAATGCAAATCATAAAAATACACTTCTGCATGCTGGTGACAGTATAACCTTCAAGCTTGTACAATCCTCTCTTGTCAGGACCTCTGACCTGTTCACGTAACAACAAACGAATCAAAATCAAAAATAGCTTAAACTTACTCCGAAAGAGCGAATGAGAAAGTTTGGCCCAGAAGAGATTCCCAGGGAATTTGGAAAATGTTCAGGTAAGAGCTTTGCACCAAGCGTTCCAAACACATAGTTGTATTAGCATCTCCTGCTACATTGCCAAAAGGTCATTTTTCAATGCTGGAATCCAAGTGTTACTTAACTGCACACTGTAAATTGTAGGCTAGGTAGGGAAGAGAGTTTTTAAGTAATTTCTATTTTTTATTATTCATCTTTCTGTTTACTTCTCATGTTGCATTGTCTGCAACGGTTATAAATATCTATAATATTGACAACTAAGATATGCAGTATCCTCTCTAAATATATATTAGTATTCTAACCACAAACCTGTGTTTTCCTTGACATACTGTAATACTCCTGAAAAAGCTGCTTTGCAGCATAACTGTATTGATGCTCTGAGAGAGCGGGAATTGCGGATTGTGCCACCCACTTTTTACAATGTCTATGGTAACATATAGTACTGGAATTAGACAGATTTATGCAGCCTGATGTTATTAGAATAATGTGGTATCAGCATTCAAAAAAGCAGTAAGTGAGGGCAAAAAGCTGTCCATCCTTGAAGTAAGGACGTTTACATTGTAAGGAACTGAGGACTGGAATACAAAGCCTGGCATGGGACTGGAAAGATTGAAATATGCAGTCTGCGCAAAAATCTTAGGGAAGCTAAAAAAGCATTTGGCTCTTTGTAATCCAGAACCACTGTGTTCACTTCAGTGTGGAAACACATGATACTTCTGTGGTAATAGGGTCTCCAATAAGTAAAGCAGTTACTCACCACATAGGGGAACAGTGGCCCAGGTCACCGCCCTTAACCCCTTAAGCTGACGGTGGAGCGACAAACGAAAACCAATTGGGAGCAAGGCACTCAATGAAGGCATATCTCAAAACCGACATAAATTATGATGCACCACGTCCAGGATTCCAGTTTGGGATTCGGCCTTTTTTTAGCAGGATTCGAATTCCAGCCAAATCCAAGTGCCTGGCCCGTATTGGAAATCTATAAAAATCACTACCATGTGTTGCACGGGTGGTTCTCTCCCCTTAATTTATCATATTGCAAATTTTTGTGGAGAAGCGTGAGAGGGAGACAGGGTAGGGGAAAGGAAATTAATGCTCAGGAAGGGAAAAATGCTCGGAAGGAAAAAATTGGATCCGCTGACCAGTGTCTAGTGCTGAGGCCTGAAACCCGAGACCCGAATGTAGAGGGAAGGAAGCTTTAACAAAACGCCCGGTTATACATTTGAACAGGATGTACATGGGGCACTAAGCTTTAAAAACCGAAAGGCACACAGAAAAAAGCTGGAACTTTTTCTAAGCAATTAAGTGGTGGACGGCTATGTGTGGTATTGTGTCACAGGTCATATGGCTGGTGTGTGACAGAGCCATCTGTACTCTCTATCTGGGTATTGGCATGTTACGTGTAAATATGCAGTTGTGTGGCTGCTCTTATGGATTTAAACCCTTTAAGTGCCAAACAGAACGTAGAATCTACGTTCTGTGGATCAAATGCCACAGATCGTAGATTTCACGTTCTGCAGCACTTCCGGTTTGCGAGCGGAGGAAAAGCGCTGTTAGAGCCGCTCCTCTGTTTCCTTCACGATCCCCTGCCCCTAGAACCAACGAGCAGAGCAGGGATTGTGTGGCCCCTGGGGCGCGATCGCCCAGGGGGCCCAAAGCAGCAAGCAGGAACGAGTTCCTATGCTCCTGCTCTTGCCTGCAAATTCACTTCGCCCAGCGTCCGCCCTCCCCTATGCCTCTGACCGTTGGAGCTGGAGATCTGCTGCGTGGACCCTTTATCACGTCTGAAAGCATCTACCCCAGGTAAGTGTAACATTTACACACAACAAAAACACACAAACACCAAAACCAACACACCACCTTATTACATTAATATACCACTTACATTCACACTTACACACACTCACACAGATTTTTGGGATGGGGGTCACAGCACACCACAGCAACCAATGTACACTTGCACACACCAAATAACATGCAATTTACGCCGTTGTGCACACGCATATGTACATATAAATTGCCTTTTTTTTTTTTTTCTTATCGCATCGTCTCTTTTTGGGCTAAATAAAAATGTTTTATTGCCGTTCCGATAGCGTATTCGCAACCGTACTGTGCAAATATGCTTTGTATGTTATGTTTGGTGTTTATATTGCAAGTTTTGGGTATTTGTGGTGCATTTTAGCCATTTTAGTTGAATTTTTAGCCATTTTATTGGCATTTCAGCTCTGCATTTGTGTTGTTTCACTTGTTTCTGTCCCGTATAATCGATTTGGCCCAGCTAAAAATATTCCAAACGGTAATTCCTGGTGCCGATTACACTAAGTGTGAAAAAAAGCATTGGATTTTTGTGGTTTTATTAGTTTTTTGGGTGATTTATTGCATTTCACACGTTCGTGTATATTTTGTTTTTGGCCATGTAAATTTTATCTACTAAAATATCCATTTGTGGGTCTCTGTGCGCCACTAGTTTGTATATCTTATGCATATTGGGCATCAAAAGTGTTCATAGAAACCCTGGCGTCCATTATTTAGGATGTTTTATGCTTGAATACGTTACGAAATGTGGGGTCACGTAATCGGGGTAAAATCAAGCTTTGTGAAACAATTTTCAGAAAATTTGAATAAAAACCG
>NC_054375.1:9190432-9218032 GCF_017654675.1 Xenopus laevis
TGTATTTGTGAAGAACATGGTGAGTGGGGAGTGGGAATTGATGAAAGGTGCTGATAGATTGATAAGCAGATGTTGAGAAGAGAGAGAGAAGATTGAAAATGTGAAAAAAGTAAAAGTAAAAGTGGAGGAAAGCTGAAGAGAAGACATGGAAATAATAGTGAAATAACAGAAAAGAGAGCTCTGAGAAATAGAATGTGAATAGAGTGTCCATACTTGGTTAGTGATGAGCGAATCTGCCCCATTTCGCTTTGCCGAAAAATTTATAAAACTACAAAAACAACAATAAAACAAAACAATTTATGAAACAGCGATAAATTTGCGAAATACATGGGCGTCAATTTTTTGTGTGCGACAATTTTCTTGCTGCAAATGCATTAAGTCAATAGGCATTTTTTCTCATGGTGACTTTTTTTTTCTTTGGGACATTTTTGTCTTGGAGACTTTTTTGCCACAGGGAATTTTTCCAAGAATCCATGGGCTGCCGAAAAAATGTGTTCATCACTATTCGTATGTACATCTATAAATAAAGGTAAACTGGTCAGATTCGCCAATCACTATAACGTATATGGTTGTGGGCCTGTGATTCATGTTTATTCATGCCTTGCAGTGTACTACAGTGGCAACTATATCTACCAGCTCTGTGACAAGTGTACTTGGCTACCAAGTGATTACTGCCTTCACTTCATGTGTGTCAGGTGCCACTATCCACATTGATGTTATAACATGCTTATGGTGCCGGTATCCACTGCTTCTCCTTACATAATATGCTTGGGGTGTCAGTATCAACTGCTTTTTCAGGAGTAGAAATATGGTTATTCCAGGGAATACCAGAGGGGATGTTGTAAACCCTGTATTTTATTTTGGGCTTGTGATGTACTGCAGGGTCTCTCTCTTATAAATCTCAAACCACACATGGCCAGTGCCCACAGGTATAGGATCCATTATCTGGGAAACCGGTTTATGCAAAATTACAGAAGGTCATCTCCCATAGACTCCTTAATCCAGATACACCAGGTCCCAAGCATTCTGGATAAACAGGTTACAATACCTGTACTTACAATTGTGTCTCACTAAATGCACTTGGGGTGTAGCTCTATTACCCTCAATGTAATAATTAAAATGGTGATGCCATGACTTCATGTATTTCTCTAATGGTATATTGTGCTGGAGATAACACTGGGGCTTAACTAACATGTATAGGATCTGTCATCCAGAAACTTCATTTTCCAGAAAGCTCTGAATTACAGAAAGGCTATCTCCCATAGACTCCATGATAATCAAATACTGTAACTCAAATCTTTAAAAATGATTTCCTTTTTTCTGTGTAATAATAAAACAGTAGCTCGTACTTGATCCCAACTAAGATATAATTAATCCATATTGAAAGCAAAATCCAGCTATTGGTTTAATTAAAGGTTTAAATGCTTTTAGTAGACTTGGGGTACGGAGATCCAAATTACAGAAAGATCCTTATACGGAAAACCCAGGTCCTGAACATTCTGTATAACAGGTCCTATACCTGAACCAAGACTATATAATTAAATCTCATTTAGGCTACTTTACCTAGCAGCTTGATTCTTCAGAGGCCATTCAGTTTATACTTTTCAGGCTCGCCTTTGAGTTAACCATTAGTATGATGTAGAGAGTGATATTCTGAGACAATTTGCAATTGGTTTTAAATATTTATTTGTGGTTTTTCAGTTATTTAGCTTTTTACTCAGCAGCTCTACAGCAATTTTAGCAATCCAGTTTGCTAGTGTCCAAAATTCCCTAGCAACCATGTATTGATTTGATAAGAAGACATTGAATAGGAGAGGCCTGAATAGAAAGTAATAAAAAAGCAGCAAATAACAATACATGTGTAGCCTTACAGGGCATTTGTTTTTAGATGGGATCACCCCCCCCCCCTTTTAAAGCTTGGAAAGAGTCGAATTATCAAAAATAAATATGAAGACCAATGAAAAATTGCTTAGATTTGGCAATTCTATAAAATGCTAAAAGTTAACGTAAATTTGAACCACAAGTGAGCTTGTGAGTGCAGCTTCATTTAGCCTCCCCAAACAAAAAAATACCCCTCCGCCATGCGACTCGTGTAATAAGCTATTTGCTAGTATTTTGTTTATATTGTATATGTATAAAACTGATGTGAATGCCATATTTCTATTTGCTAATGACGTCTATGCATTTCTGTGAAGGGGAATATCTTTGAACATTTAAATATGTAAATATGAGATTTTCTTTGTGCCCCAATTCCTTCATCCCCAACTATGCAGTAACCAGCCTCCAGCAGGGGGCAGAAGAGAGCTTGAGATTTTAGATTAATAATGTGTTTAAAGGATAAGTAAACCTTTAAAATAAGTGATTGTAAAACGGATGGGGGGCTATTCTAAGCACGTTTGAAATTTACATTCAATTATTTATTTGTTTTTAAATTCCAGATATTAAGGGAGACGTACTGTTAATATGATGAATTTTGTTACAACAGCGCCACCTGCTGGTCATTTTTCCACCAGATCTGACCAGCAAGTAGTCAACGGAAGTTGTCAGGAGAAAGAAAGAGGCTGATGTTCTTCTGCTTAGGAAAAGAATGTGAAGAATGTTTCTAATTTTATTCTAAGCAAGAAGAAGCATCAGCCTCTTTTTCTTTCTCCTGACAAACTTTCTTGGACTAACTTGCTGTCAACTGGTGGGAAAATGACCAGCAGGTGGCGCTGTTGGAACAAAATTCATTCATATTCACAAGCAACATGTATCCCTTAATATCTTGGAATAAAAACTAATAAAGAATGAATGTAGCATTACACAATGCTTTAGAATAGGCCCCCTTATCAGTTTTACATGATGTAACAAGAAGTACTACTCTGACACAAAATTGCAATTGGTCTTTAATTTAGGTTTGTTTTGATTATTTTTGTGGCAGTGACTACGTTTGAAATTTCAGCAGCTATCTGGTTGCTGGGTACTGCTTATCCTTAACAACCGCCCATATATCGTGTCCCTTTTCTTGTATTATGAACAGTATTCCAGTTTTCTATCCATAGTTGCACAACTTTCTATGATTCACTTCTTAAATGTGCTTTTTTCAATTGTGTCACTCCTCTACTCTGCCCCACCATTTGCCAACTCTCTCCATTTAAATCTATACCAAACAACCTGCTACCTTACTGACCTGCTGCGCAAACAGTCATAGTGTAATGTGGGATGAGTCTACTATCTAGTATCTTTGAATCCACGCGTCCGTTTGGCATCCAAGTCCCGGTCAGGAAGGAAGAAATGGGAATTGGCTGGAAGAAGGGTTCACCATGTGTATTCACATCCAACCAATTCGGGATTGTCACAAGAGCTGTGAACCCGAGTAGGGGGCTGGCACGCAGGGAATCACAGCTTTCAAGATACACCTAGCAATCGAGATCTGCGCAGACTAATGGTTGAATAATAGCTGGAATCATCTGGTAGCCCCAGAAAAACGAGGGATTTTTAACGTACCCGAGGCTATCCGCAATTGGAATAGTTCCACTAAAGCGTCTGATACATAAACGGCTTTCTCCTCGGCGCTGAATTGCATGCTAGAAGCATGCATTCGTTCACATCCTAGCCTGGAGTGTAGTTGCTTTCTACAAGCAATATTTTCTATTTGTTTTGTCAAGGCAGGTTTGGCGGCTAGGCCTCTGAGCCTTCCATCAAGGCTTAAATGAAGATGCCTCGACCCGATCGACGAGTCGGTCCATTCTGTAGCTCAATATAGGTTCAGAAACAGAATCCTTTCCTAAATGCTCACAATCTCTTAAGGGAGGAGGGTGTGTGGCCGTCGTGAGGACAAGGAGTAAGGACGGCTCCTGGAGTCAATAAATACACACGTTTAAGGCATGATCATTATAATACGTCATCTACAGACAAGTGTAACAAAAACTGGCATCAACAGGAAGAGAAAAAGAAGTAAAGTAAAAACGATTATAACAAGAAAAAAACTGCGAACCTTCTTCCAGTAGGCCGGGGACTGTAGGAATGCGAAGCCCGGAGTCGGTGTCGGAATGCAGAGTTCAGTGTCCGTTGTCAGTAATGGGAGTGACTTGCTGCAAGGAACGAGATGCTCTTGGGGAGGTGCTCGATGCTCACAGTCTGCGGATAACAGACAAACACTAAATCATTGCACTAACAATTAGAAGTCCTGTTGGCTGATAGTTTGGGGGACTGGGCTTCTTAAGGTCCCATAGACACAAACTTTTTCTTGCCAACAACCGATTTGGCAAAGTCCCACCAATCCTTCGAAATTATCGTGAAATTAGTGGGATTCGAAACGATCGTACATCCTTGCGGTTTTTCGTCGATATTGTCAGAAAATTGGATCGGCCAGATTAAAATACTTGATGGGCCAGTAGAAAATCTCTCTATGTCATGCCAGGGGCCAAACGCAGGCAGCTCCCCTCAGTTTTGCCGCCACTATACGCCCGAAACGGTCTTTTTAGGTTTGATGGACACATCGTACATTTAAACATCGTTTCGAAATATTAGTGTTCACGATAACCGATTGGATCTTTTAAAAATCTTACATCTATCGGGCCTTTACTTACATAGACTTGAGATACCAGGCTCTTCAGCTCCGCCACCTGCAGCTTTGATGCTTCGCGAGGCACAAGGGTTCGGAATCTTTTTGGGACGTATCTCATTGCTTTCAAGGTTGCGGCCTCCTCGGGCATCGACACGCTGTGATACAGTGAGATCAGGGGCTGCTCATTATATTATGTTCTGGGCACACAATATGCTATACCCTATACTGGTACTCGTTCAAGGGAATCAATATGGCATCTCCCTCCTCCATATGTATACTGATACAAATATACAGAGAAGGAATGCTTCTGGGCAACAATAAGCCTATTAACCCTCATACTGTACTGTCTAAGGGAATCAATAGGACCTCCTCCCATATGTATAAATACAAAATTACAGAGAAGGAATGTTCTGGGCGACACAAGATAGCCTATAACCCTCATACTGTAACTGTTCTAAGGGAATCAATATGGCACTCCCTTCCTCCCATATGTATAAATACCAAATATCAGAGAAGGAATGTTCTGGGCACAACAATAGCTATACCCTCATACTGTAACTTGTTCAAGGGAATGAATATGGCACGCTCCTCACTCCATATGGTATAAATACCAATATAAGAGAAGGAAATGTTCCTGGGCCACAATAAGCTCTATACCTCATACCTCATAGTATTCAGGCTTATAAATACGCACTTTTCAACAACATAAAACTTACTCGATGTTCTGAACTGCCGAGTTGATCAGTAAATTTTTAAGCCCACGGAAACATCGGGGGACTGACTCTCAGATAATTGATCCTTGGCAACCTGGGTCAGGAGCGTCCATCAAGGTTATACATGGCAGGGGAAGGCCGATTTTTCTTTTCATTCTGCATGAAAAAAAACAAAAAAAAAGTTTTGGTTACTTCCCCTTTAAATGTCATATAGCTAATAAAGGAAAGAGGAGAAGTATTAGGGTTCTGTTTGCCCTTGCAGAAGGTAAGAGACAGCGACCAATGAGCAGATGATTGGATTCCAGATATGAGGAGTATCGGGATCATTAAACAAACCCCCCCTCTGAAAACTTGCCGTTTCCATGGAAACCAACAAAAACTACTTATCTGGAAGAAAGTGCCCTCTATCTGCATGCCGATATCAAAGTGTCTAGTGTAGTTTGTCTTGGTAAGCGGGCTGGACCGGACCCGAACATTTGCAATTAAGATTTGATTCCCCCATAGCAGGCTCTGATGGGTGTGTGGGCTTTTATACAGAGATTTATTATAACTTCAGTGGTCAATGTACCCTGCGCTCTGAAGGTTGGAAACTTTACCGCAGAGAGGACAGAAATCGACCTGAGTACTAATTATGACGGGGGGCCTCCTCTTGCCCAGAGGGGAGAATAAGGTGTGTATGTCTTATTATCAAAGGAGAATGGGGCTCCAAATTAAAAAAATAAAATAAAAAACGAACCATCTGATAAACAAAACCCTGATCCACATTAACTCTGCCCACGCCTGCTGAAAACCTTTTACAGCCAATCCCACTCGTCGGCGGCCCCTGCCTTTAGTTCGCTGTAAACTCCCTTGATGTGTGAGTGTTACCTGCCACGAGTCCACCATCAGGTCAGGGAAATTGGGAATTTTCCACCTAAACAGCTTCGGGGGTATTGTGGGAGCCTGATAAAGGACTCTAGAAAGAGTAGATGGCAGCTGGAATAATTAAGATCCCTGGCAAGTGCCATATGTTAACCGACCAATCAGGACTGTGAGGGCCCTGGACCTAAGTATATGGTTACGGGTGAGGGAATGGAATGAAATGTTTTTGTGATTAAACTATAGGCAAAAAGTATGTTCAGCTCCAACCCTATTCATTGCACTCACACCCCTTTATCAGTATCAGTTTTTCTTGCTTTTAAAGGAGAAGGAAAGGCTAAAATTAAGTAAGCTTTATCAGAAAGGTCTATATAAATACACCAGTAAACCCTCAAAGTAATGTTGCTCTGAGTCCTCTGAAAAAAGAAACAGCACATTTCTTTCCTTCTATTGTGTACTCATGGGCTTCTGTATCAGACTAACTGTTTTCAGCTTAACCTCCAGGGCTAGGGCTTGAGCATGCTCAGTTTGCTTCCTCTCTCCCTCCTCCTGTATCTGAGCCCAGAGCTATGAGTGAGCAGGGAGAGACTGAAGCAGGAAGTGATGTCACAGCAAGCTAATATGGCAGCTGCTGAATAAATATTGTAATGTAGCTTGCACTATTGCGCTAAATCTATTGGCAAATAAACTGCGTAGCTTTCTTTCTCTTTAAAAAGGCACAAGTGATTTTTGCGACTCCTGTATCTGTTATTGTAAGTCGGAATTCTCAGCAGGGGGCCTAAAGACAACATTAATCATCAAATGAGGGATTGGAATAAAGCTAATTACACCACTATGAGATTTTATCCAACACCAAAGCACTAATCAGCACAAAATGAGCTTTTTCTGTTTTTTTATATATAAAAAAAAAAAAAACTATTTTTCGTAAATAGCTTTTTCTTTGTAAATCCCGATACAAAGGGGGGCTTACGATCGAAGGAAAAAATTGGACTTTTGCCTGTGTGTATATATATATATGCGTCATAAATAGGGGAGATATATATATATATAGTATATATATGTCATAAGTAGGGGATAAGTGAATCTTGAGATTGATGCTCATCTGCGGAGTTAACCTTAAGTGGGAGGCAATCAGTTACATGGAGGAGGGACAAGGGTTTTATCCAATGGCAGTCTCAGATATTTATTGGACAAAAAGTGACAATAATTGCTGGTTCCGGTGAACTTTTGCACCAATTGCTATAACTAGTGATCAGAAATAAGTTCCACTGAATTAGATATAGGAATGGGACCTGTTATCCAGAAGGACCTGGAGTTTTCCTGATAACGGACCTTTCTGTAGTTTCATACCTTAAGAACATTGAATTAAGACAATTGGCCTCCAATAAGTATTAATTATCTTAGTTGGGATCAAGTACAACCTATTGTTTTATTATTACACAGAAAAAGGGAATCATTTTAAAAATTTGGATTATTTCATTATAATGCAGTCTAGGGGAGGAGGCCTTCCCGTAATTCGGAGCTACTAGAAAACCATGTAAACGTTAAATAAACCCAATAGGCTGGTTTTGCCTCCAATAAGGATTAATTATATCTTAGTTGGGACCAAGTACAGTTATGGGACTTGTTATCCAGAATGCTGTTTCCGGATAATGGATCTTTCTGTTATTTGGATCTTTATCCATTAGGTCTACTAGAAAATCATTTAAACATCAAATAAAGCCAATAGGTTGGTTTTGCTTCCAATAAGGATTAATAATATCTTAGTTGGGATCAAGTACAAGCGACTGTTTTATTATTACAGAGAAAAAGGAAATCCAATAAAAACCATTAAAAAAACATTAAATGCATTTTTTTCCCACCTAGTGAAATCAGAAATATCAGAAATATTTCGGCTTGGTCGAAGGTTTTACGGACAGAAACAAGAGAACAAAATGGTTAAAAATGAACCAAATTGCACTATTATCCCCAAAATAATATACAAAAGGTATTGCGCAGCGAATACGCTATTCACAATGGCGATAAAATATCTTTCTATGCAAAAAAAAAAAAGAGACCATGCGATAAGAACAAAAAAAAAAGAAAAACAAATAGTGTAAGTGCGCATACGTGTACAACCGGCAGAATTGCGTGTTATGTGCGTGTGCAGGTGTGTAAATAAATAAGTGTGTATTAATTATTAATTCATTATGAGTAACAAGTGGGTGTAGCTGTATAAAACTGGACAGCTCCAGGACAAAAATAAAAATTAATTCAAAAAAGTGCTGAAAATGTAAATGAAAAGATCACTGTGTACAGCAAAGAGTTAATTTAAAGGGCAATTACCTATAACGCAGTTCCAAGAGGTCCCGCTCCAAACTGAGAACCAAGAGTGTTGGGATGTTTTATACCAATGTCACTTGTTCTTCTCTGGCTGAGACCCTGAAGAAGAATCTTCTCCTGCAGCCGAAAATCCCTTCTGTGTCCTCCAATATCTTCTCTTGTCCCCAATATTCCCATCTGCAACTTTACAGCCACCTCCCCCTCACCTGCTCCACGTGCAGCTCCTGCTCCTCGGCGATGGGCGGGGCTTACTGATATCAACCAACCAGCGCCATAGTGAGGCTTGGAACACAATGTGGGATTTCCAGCGTTGCTAGGCAGCAGTGTATAGAACAGTTGCCCTGGAATCTTCAGCTGGCCGGTAGTCCAGAGAGGAGGAGGAACAGATAGGGAAGGCTCTGGGGAAAGGCAGAGAGAGACAGGGAATGAGAGGGATGTTTTCTTATGGTATATTAGTTTATAGTCACTGGCCACTTTTTATTTTATAGGGACTTTCACCCCCTGTTGGAGAATGTCAAGGATTTATTATACATTTCTTTTATTTATTAATGTCCTGCCAAAGACTGAGCATTCTGGGAGTTGTAGTTCATAAACAACTTAAAGTGCAATGTCCTTGTGACCCTCCCCCCCAGGCTTCCCTCAATGCCTGCACCACTGTAGTACTAACTCCAACACTACTCACATCTTCTCTCATTCCAGAGATATTATCATGTTACTCAATAGAATAGCATCTCATCCTCTACTATACCTGCTATCCACAGCTCAGCACTCCCTTCCAGAGACTATCTATTTCCACTGTTCTATAATAGACACCATCTCTCTACTACTCCTGCTATCCCACAGTCACACCCCTTCCAAAGAGACTAATTATCCCACTGTTCTATATGGCACCCCATTTCCTACTATACCTGCTATCCCACAGCACACTCCCTTCCCAGAGACTATTTCCCACTGTTAATAGGCAACCATCTTCCTATCTATACCTGCTATCCACAGTCACATTCCCTTCCCCAGAGACTATTATCCACTGTTACTATTAGACACCATCTCTCCCTACTATAAAGCCTGCTATCCCACAGTCACACTCACTTCCAGAGACTATATCCACTGTATACTATGCAACCATCTTCTCCCTAGTTTACCTGCTATCCCACAGTACACTCCCTTCCAGAGACTATTTATCCCACTGTTCATAGAAGCATCTTCTACTATCCTGCTATCTCCACAGTTTCACACTCCTTCAAGAGACTATTATTCCCCCACTGGTTATAATACAAGGCACCATCTCTCCTACTATATTTCTCGCTATCCCACTAGTCACACTCCCTTCCAGAGCCTATTATCCACTGGGTTACTGATATGGCACTCATTCACTCCCTATATACCTGCTATCTCCACATGTCACATTCCTCTTCCGAGACTATTATACACTGTTATGTATAACCCATCTCTCCCTATTATTATCACTGCTATCCCACGTCCAACTTCCTTCCAAGACTATTATCCACTGTTACTATAGACCCATCTCTCCTACTATATCTGCTATCCCACAGTCACTTCCCTTCCCGAGACTATTATCCACTGTTATATATGACACCATCTCTCCCTACTATACCTGCTAATCCAGCACACTTTCCCAGAGCTATTATCCATGTTAACTATAGACACCATCTCTCCCTAACTAACCTGCTATCGCCACATCACACTCCTTCCAGAGAACAATTATCCACTGTTACTATAAGACACTATCTCTTCCTACTATACCTGCTATCCCACATCATACTCCCTTCCCAGGACTTATTATCACTGTTACTATACGACACCATCTCTCCTACTATACCTGCTATCCCCACAGTCACCTCCTTCCCAGAGATATTATCCACTGTTACTATAGGAGACATCTCTCCTACTATAACCTGCTATCCACAGTCACACTCCCTTCCCAGAGACTATTATCTCCACTGTTGTACATAGGCACCATCTCTCCCTATATACTGCTATCGCACAGTCACACTCCCTTCCCAGAGACTATTATCCACTGTTCTATAAGACACCATCTCTCCCTACTAATACCTGCTATC
The DNA here is from genome assembly GCF_017654675.1 of Xenopus laevis. Lineage (NCBI taxonomy): Eukaryota > Metazoa > Chordata > Amphibia > Anura > Pipidae > Xenopus > Xenopus laevis. Next base: position 9,200,956 of record NC_054375.1, read on the forward strand.
CACAGTCACACTCCTTCCCAGAGACTATTATCAGTCCTGTTACTCTATAGGCACCATCTTCCCTACTATACCTGTATCCGCCAAGTCCACTCCTTCCAGAAGCGACTATTATCCACTGTTACATAGCACACATCTCTCCCTAGCTAAATGACCTGCTTCCCCACAGCACACTGCCTTCCAGGAGACTTTATCACACTGTTCTATAGGCACATCTCTCCCTACTATACTGCTATCCCCAGTCAACTCCTTCCACGAGACTATTATCCAATCTGTTACTATAGACAACATCTCTCCTACTATCAACCTGCTTCCCCGTCAACACTCCCTTCCCAGAGACTATTTAACACTGGTTACTATAGACACCCAGCAATCTTCCCTACTATATACTGATCCACAGTCACACTCCTTCCAAGATATTATCAACCTGGTTACTATATAGACAGCCATCTCTCCCTACTAACTGCTCTCACATCAACTCCTTCAGAGACTATTATCCATGTTACTATAGACACATTCTCCCTAACTTAAAGCGTGCTTCCGCCACAGTCCACTCTCCCAGAGACTATTATCCACTGGTTCTATAGACACATTATCCCTACTATACCTGCTAATCCCACAGTCATACTCCTTCCAGAGACTATTATCCCTGTTTTACTATAGACACATCTCTCTCTACTATACTGCTATTCCCACTAACACTCCCTTCCCAGAGACTTTATCCCACTGTTACTATAGGAACGTCTCTCTACTATATCCTGCTATCCACAGTCACACTCCCTTCCCAGAGACTCTTATCCACTGTTATATAGGCACCATCTCTCCCTACTAATATGTACCACAGTCACACTCCCTTTCCAGAGACTATTTCCACTTGTTACTCTAGACACATCTCTCTACTATACCTGCCTTAATGCCGCACAGTCAACTCTTCCCAGAGGACTATTATCCCTGTTACTGATAGGAATCCATCTTCCCTACTATCCTGCTATCGCCACATGTCAACTCCCTTCCGAAGAGACCTATTATCCATCTGTTACTATAGACACCATCTCTCTACTATACCTGCTCGCTCGCCACAGTCACACTCCTTCCCAGAGACTTTATCACTGTTACTATAGCACCATTCGTGTGTCCCTATATACCTGCTATCCCACAATCACACACTTCCCCAGAGACTATTATCCACTGTTACTATAGGCACCATCTCCCTCTATACCTGCTTATCTACAAGTCACACTCCCTCTCCCAGAGACTCTATTATCCACTGTTACTATAAGAGCAACCATCTCTGGCTACTTTACTGCTATCCCACAGTCACACTCCCTTCAGAGACTATTATCCACTGTTACTATAAGAACCATCTCTCCCTATATACCTGCTATCCCCAGTCACACTCCCTTCCAGAGACTATTATCACTGTTACTAATAGACCATCTCTCCCTACTATACTGCTATCCCACATCCAACTCCCTTCCAGAGACTATTATCCACTGTTACTCATAGACACCATCTCTCCCTACTTGATCCTGCTATCCACAGTCACACTCCTTTCCCGAAGACTAATGTCTACTGTTACTAAAAGGAACCATCTCTCCTACTATACCTGCTAATCCCAAGTCAACATCCCTTCCAGAGACTATTCATCACTTTACTATAGGCCATCTCTCTCCCTACTATACCTGGCTATCCACAGTCCACACTCCTTCCAGAGACTTATCCACTGTTACTATAGACCACATCTCTCCTACTTATACCTGCTATCCACGCAAGCACACTCCTTCCCAAGGACTATATCCACTGTTAACTATAGGAACCATCTCTCCCTTACTATCCTTGCATCGCACAGTCACAACTCCTTCAGAGACTATTATCCACTAGTTACTATAGACACATATCTCCTATATAGCCTGCTATCCACAGTCACGTGCTCCTTCCCAGAGACTATTATCGCGTGTTAACTATAGGCAAACATCTTCCTATTTACCTGTATCCACAGTGCACTTGACAGTGATCATGTAGTGAGTTAAGTCCTGTCATAGTCTGAAGTTACTGGCGTGTGCGTGCTTAGCACCTGCCCGAGACTATTATCCACTGTTACTAATAAGGACACCATCTCTCCTACTATACTGCTTATCCCACAGTCACACTACCCTTCCAAAAGAACTATTATCCACTGTTACTATAGGATGTCATCTCTCCCTACTAGACCTGCTATCCCACAGTCCACTCCTTACCCAGAGACTATTTCCCTGTTACTATAGACCACATCTCTTCTATATTGCCGCTATCCCACAGTCCACACTACCCTTGCAGAGAACTATTATGGCCATGTTCTATGACCCCATCTTCCTCTACTATAATATCCTGCTATCCACAGTCCACTCCTTCCCCCAAGAGACTATTAGTCCCACTGTTACTAGATGACACGCATCTTCCTATATAACCTGCTATCACAGTCACACTCCTTCCCAGAGACTATTATCCACTGTTACTAAATAGGCACATTTCCCTACTAATACCTGCTAGATCCCACAGTTCACACTTCCTTCACCGAGAACTTATTATACACTGTTAACTATAGGCCCTCTCTCCCTACTATACCTGCTATCCACAGTCACATCCTTCCAGAGACTATTATCCACTGTCTACTATAGGGTTAACATCTCTCTCTACCTATAGCCTGATATCTCCACAGTCACAATCCCTTCCCAGAGCTTTCCAATGTTTACTTATAAGGGCCAATCTCTCCTACTAATATCTGCTAATCCTCATGCAGTACTAATCAGCCCTTCCCAGAGACTGAGGTTACTAGTCAAGCTGATGTGTACTATAATGGTCACGCCCATTCTTGTGATCCTAGGCTGCTGAAGAGCACGCTGCTACTGAAGTCAATCCAGAACGTGCAAGCACCTCCATTCCGCACACGAGTATATGTAGTCATCTGGGTGGCTACGCTAAGCGTGATAGGAGTAAGGATCCTTCTCTTATGAAGGGGCACAAATCTTGATGCTCCTAGCATCGAGGTTGAGCAGCTTACCACGTACTACTGCCACATATCCGCGAAGACTATTATGCCCTGTTTACTGGGATATAAATGGTTGGTGATGGGTGGGTAACTGTAAGGCAGATGTGCTAACTGGTGCGTAGCTGCTCTTCTGCACGAACATGCAGAGCTCCTTCCGAAGAGAGTACTAGTTGTAATCCATTGTGATACTGGTATAATAGACACCATCTCTCTGCTAACTATCACTGACTATCCCCACGCAGTCACACTCCACGTTAATTCTCCAGAGCTATTATTTTGATCACTGTTACTATGCATCCATCTCACTCCCTAACTATACTGCTGGATCCCAAGTCACACTCCCTTCCCCAGAGACTACTATCCCACTTGTTACTATAGACACCATCTCTCACTACTATATCCCAGCTATGTCCAGTCCCGTAACGGAGACCCACTCTAAGTCATCAGTTCTAGTTAGCTTAATGTTCATCTCCTCCAGAACGACATTACATGCACTGTTACTTATACGACCACATGAAGATGATCTCCCAACTATAACGTAGAGCTGATTCGAGGTACGTGCTATCCACAGTCACAACTCCTTCCGAGGAACTATTATGCACTGTATATCTGGGAATCTACACAACAATCTCTCCCCTATCGAATAGACCTAGCTATCACAAGTCGACACACATTATTCATGGTCTACGATTCTGCATCGCCTATGCTTTCCCTTATAGTCTAGAACCGTATTTACCTGACTGAGTTCATATAGGGGTGAGATCATAGGGCTAATCCTGCGTCTTGAAACATAATGACAGAGTGCCCGACGAGTGCGTGTGAATAGTCTGGCGACTTACATAACGATCAGATAGTCATTCCTTAGTCAGTCTCTCTTAATGCAACAGCAGATTATTCTGCCTGGCGACGCATGGCAGTACTATGAGCGCACCCCCATGTCTCGTCCCTGAGACGCTGGATACGTCTGGCCTGATAGCGAGCAAGTCACTTCTGGCCTTTCCACAGAGAGGCTGTGATGTATAGCTCGAGATGCACTGTTAACTTAATAGCACCAATCGTCTCCTGGACAGGTTAATGCTGCATGCTTATTCTCACGATCACCAACGCTCTCATATCCTAACTGAACGACTGTTTAGCGTCGAGACACTGTATTATGACACCAAACTGCTCATATCATGCTGAAGATCCACTATACCTGTTATCGAGCACCAGTCACACTTTGGGGCCATCCCTTCCCAGAGACTATTATCACTGTACTCACCATTTCTCCCTACTATACTCCTATCCCACAGTCAAACTCCCTTCCAGAGGAACGTATAGGCACAATCTCTCCTACTATACCTGCTATCCCAAGTCACACTCCCTTCCAAGACTATTATCCACTGTTACTATAGGCACCATCTCTCCTACTATAATCCACGTCACACTCTTCCAGAGACTATTATCCACTGTTACTATAGGCCATCTCTCCCTACTATACCTGCTATCCCACAGTCACACTCCCTTCCCAGAGACATTATCCACTGTTACTATAGGCACCACTCTCCCTACTATACCTGCTATCCCACAGTCAACTCCTTCCCAGAGACTGTTATCCACTGTTACTATAGGCACATCTCTCCTACTATACTTGCTATCCCACAGTCACACTCCCTTCCAGAGACTATTATCCACTGTTACTATAGACACCATCTCTCCCTACTAATAACTGCTATCCACAGGAGACTCCACTGTTATATAGGCACCATTCTCCTACTATACCTGCTATCCCAAGTCACACTCCATTCCCAGAGACTATTGATACCACCATCTCTCCCTACTATACCTGCTATCCCACAGTCACACTCCCTTCCTAGAGACTATTAACTGTTACTATAGGCACCATCTCTCCCTACTATACCTGCTCCCACAGTCACACTCCCTTCCCAGAGACTATTATCCACTGTTACTATAGGCACCATCTCTCCTACTATACCTGCTAGGTATATACTGCCCCTTCCAGCACTGACTGGGGACCACTAGGAATGGGCAGTTTAGTGGCCAAGGAAAAAACATCTGTATAAAATACACAAGGATATATATCTGTGTATATAAATGATATGAAATATTATAGTTAACATGTTACCTTATAATAAAGTCGAATGCTCTGCTGATCGGGACACTGGAAAGAAAAGGGTTTGTCGTAATCGTTGATCCATTTGCTCCCGGGTTCCCTTCCTACAACAACACAACATATAGACCGATCCAATAACATGACAACCAAAACTATATTATAAATAAACCCATATATAAGATTGTGCCTAAATTGATTGTGAGATTTAAGAAGCAAAAGACAGTGGATACGTTCCATATTTATTTCATAGGTTAGAGTTACAATAGGAGGGTTAGAGCTGCTGAGGCCTCAGCTACAAGTATCACCTGTACAGGTTACTGTGAAGAACAACGTTACCTTGAGGTGCAGCCCAGCTCCGGCCAATGCCACTAACACAATCAGAGTCCCCTTCATGGCTGTGACCAATCAGATCCCGGAGATTAGATGTTTCAGGCGGACCCCCTCCTTATATACTAAATATCTTACCAAAAAGTACAGTTAACCACTCCCCCTCTGAGTGAGACACGCCCACTTGAACAAACCCACAGGCAATTTGAACGTCAGCCAAATATAATAATGACGTATAAGAAGTGGCTGGAGACTGTCGTTGCCCGTTGGCTCCTTATATAAGCCCATCTCCATATGGATTCCAGCTGTCCTGTTCTCATTTATATTTTCTGCCTTTGGTTATTGATCATTCAGTGGTTTTGTTGGCCCTGTCTTGGCTAAGGGGCCCTATTTCTTACTCTGTCCTAACTAAGGTGGCCCTACATGGGCCGATTAAAGTGAACATTTAGCTGTTGGTTTGGCTGAGGATGATGGGAGTTGCAGTCTACGAACAGGAGGTTAAAAAAAAAGCAGAAACAGGAACAAGCCAAAGGCCGATACCAATCGGTTTATTTCCCCTTTGCCACTGGGAATTACTTTATGTTTTTGGGGCAAAGAAGATTGGGGTAGGTGGATCCAAACAATAGAATCCCAAATCCGATGCCTTCGGCCTTTATCTAAGAACTTGTCTAGATTGAAGCCACGTGTATTCCTGCATAGTGCAACTCCGGAGAGCCCAGGGCCATAGAATAAAGAAAACCTCAACCTCTATGTTCAGTATTTACCTTAATGGATAGCTGGGAAGGATGATTGAGTAATATTAAAGGGGAAGTAACCAAAACATACAATCCAATGTACATTCATTATATATATATATATATATATATATATATATATATATATATATATATATGATTTATGTGCAAATGTAATTGCAATTGAAAGCAATGCCAATCTGCGGTTTTTAATCTTGGCACTGCCAGTTCTGACTCATGAAAGAATGTAACAGAAGTAGGTGCTGATCCCAGTTAAAGGACCACTAACATCAATAATTTTTGTTAAAAGATTCGTTAGTATACAACGAAAAATAAACACCAAGACAAATTAAACTTTTAGATTGCAAAGCCTTTATTAAGAAATAACTTAGCGAAACTCCACTTCCCCTCCTCTTCAGAAAAGGCGACAGGGCGACCATCCATCTTGCGGTGCTCGATTTCTCCTCCCTGGCTATTCTACTGACAGCATGTGAAGGGGCTGAGGCTCCAATCTCAGGCTCTGGGCAGGCATTGTGGAAGCTGTATGTGCGTTGGCTGGTGGAGCAGCGTTTGTGCTGGCTCTATGGATCCCTCTGGGGAAGGCTTCTCTCGGCTGTCTTTGGTCTCTTGGCCGCTACCCGGACATGTCTCGCCTACTTGTGGCCCCTGTAATGTCCCTTGGAGTGCTGCTTGGTTACCCAGGCTACTTTCCTGACGGCCGACCTGGCAGCGGTGCGTTTCTTACGCCCGTGCTTCCGGCTCAACGTCTGCAGGTTCAGTCTGAATGAGCCGTTAGCCCTGACGCCCTTGTTGTGAGTGAGGGTCTTGTTGCACACCGGTGCCTTCATGCTGTAAACTTGGTAAAAGGTTAGCTGCCTCCTCCAGTCCCACTCGTTATTAGCTACTAATTTCCCGTCTCACTGCAGTTGTAAGTTGTAGTTCTGCTGTCCCGAGTTTTCCGGATTCTCATGTATAAGTTGCTCACCACCACCTTCTGCTCTTCCATAGACTCTGGAAAACCTTTGTGTAAAACCTTAAAACCTAAACACAACCCAAATGTTTTGAGAGTCCTTGGGAACCCAATACAACTTCCTTCCCTTCCAGGTAAAGCTCCAGAGCAACTTTACGTCGGTGATATTTGCTGTTATGGTTCTGGAAGGACTCGGCCAGTATCTGGATCTGGAGGTCGATATTTTGGAGGTGGCTCTGCCTCTCCTGTTGAAAAATGCTGCTTCCCTAATGATCTAGCCGTGATACCGGAACCGGAGCTTTCAACTACTGGAATGGAAGACCATGTCTCAGGATGGGAAAGATGGACCAGTATCGGTAGGAAGATGGAGATATTTCGGCATAACAGCGTAACTTTTAACCCTTTCTTTGCAAATAATGTAGATTCCATGTTGTCCGCAATGGGGTTACCTCCTACCAGCAACATGAAATCTACAGTGGGTCACATTTGAATGAAGGGGAAAAAAGGCAGACAATCCTTTTGTATTTTAATCCCTTGTGTTAAAGGGAACCTATATGATAATGTACATACAATATAGCAAAGGACATTAGTTTAATATTAAATATTTGTGATCTTTTAATCCAATTAAAATGTTTTGTGTCCATTTCATAAAGAGGGTATACGAGTGTCACTTCCTTGTCAGACACCGTGCGGTTCATTAGGAGAATACTAGATTATTTCAAAACTGCAAACCATAAATAAATGAAGAACAACTGCAAACTGTGCTACTGTATTAATGCTACAATTTTATTTAAAGGCCAATATTGTTTCAGCCCTTTAAGTTGGCCTTAGCACCAAGTGATTTATATTTTGGTTGATGCTTCAGTTTCTCATACACTCTAGGGGTACAGACTTCTGTTCATTGGGGTGCAGTCATTCTGGTGCCATGAACACAAACACACACCAACAGCCAGGGCCGCCATCAGGGGGGGACAGGGGGTACTACTTTACCGGGCCCGGGCCTGAAGGGGGGCCCGACCGTGGTGCACTTATCAAAATAGCCGGGCCCCTCTTGACTGGCGTGAGTTATTATGCAGCCGAAGACTACACGTTTATAATGTGCAGCGAGTGCGCCAGGCGCGTGATCCCTCCCCGACATGTCCCACTGACACGCTGTTATTATATCAATGGATGATATAATGTTCCGTGTCAGTTACTGATAAAGCTCAGTGAGAGTGATTCCCTCGATTGTAAATCCCCAGAACAGTCTGACCTGCATTCTGGCCTCATGTCGGGGGAGCGGTGCTGAGTGTGTGGGTGGATCCGACTGTCACCACGGAAACACCTTTAGCTGGTGAGCTGTGGCCCTGAGGGGAGGCACCGCTAGGGTGGGTATGGGGCCCTGGGATGTGTCGGATTCCATACTGTGTGCATAATGTGAGAGAACTGACAATGTTGCACTGGGGCTGCCATGGAGAGGGGAATTGTGTTATAGCTGGGGATTGTGCCTTTATTACAGTGCCAGAGATAGAGGGGGAGGTGGTTGTAAGTAGGTTTAGTGTAGTGTGAGGGGTTCGTTTACGTGGGGTAGTGTGTGGGGGTAGTGTGTTGTTGTGTGGATTAGTGTGTTACACTGGTATTTATTGTATAGGGAAGGGGTGTCGTTTATTATTGTGGTTGGGCCTAATGTTATTTTGGGCCGAGGTTTTGTGTAGTTTTGTAAAGGGGGTGTTGTGATGTAATACACGGGGAGTTCATGCGCTGTGTTGTTGTATGTGATGTGTGTTTAGTGGCTTGCAGGGTAGGGGCAGTTGTACTGGCTTTGGGTTAGTGAGCATTATTGCTATTTTAAGGAGTTAATATGCAGTATTGCAGCTGTGGGTAGGGTTGCCACCTGGCAGGTAAAAATGATAACCTTTTATGGGGGGCCCTGGTGCCAATGTTTTTTTTTTCTTAACTTGTAAGGGGGGCCCAATGTTTTAAAAATAAAAAAAAACTTTTATGATCGGCCCTGGTGCCAATGCTTTTTTTTAAACTTATAGGGGAGCCCTGGTCACCAATTATTTGGTCCCTGACCACCAATTTTTTTAAAAAAAAACTTTTATGGGGGCCCTGATGCCACTGTTTTTTTTTAACTTATATGGGGGCCCTGACCATCAAAAACTTTTTATAACTTGTGTGTGTGTGGGGGGTTACCTTTTTTAGCGCTGATGTCTGTGTTTTAACTGTGGTTTGGAGTGGGCGGCATCTTGGGTGGGGCTTGGGTTCTGGAGTGGGCGGGGCCCAGGGGGGCCCAAAAATTTTTGTTGTACGGGGCCCCGTGATTTCTAATGGCGGCCCTGCCAACAGCACATTCCCAGTCTTCCTCCTTCCTACCGGACCATGGCCAAGTGTAGAACCTGGAGATTTTTCTCCTTCAGGTGCTTCAGCATCTCCAGGTCCCTATGAGATTCCTGCTCCACTTTGCGATAGAACTGCTCCAGTCTCTTAGAGACGTTTCTCCTGGAGCTGCTGTTATGGGAGCTGTTCCTGGATATGGGATTCCGCCTTCCGCTCCTGCGCTTTTCTTCTGCAGCAGCTTCTAAAACCACAACACACAAATTAGTGATTCCACTTGTTGCATTTTAAAGGGGACGTTAATTTTATATTAAGTATCTTATTCACTGGTTCATTCAGAAGCTATAACTGAAGCTGACATTTATGAAGCCTTGGACAGGGTGTAAAGTGGAAAAAAATTGTGAAAAGGGTCTTATTTTTTGCACTGCAGTTTAGCCCATAGTTGCAGCTCTTTGCACTTCTACAATGAAGCACAAACGTTTCAGCTCAAGGTGGGTGAGGTGTAGGGTGCCAGGCCCAGACTGGGAATCTGTGGGTTCTGGCAAATGCCAGAGGGGCTGCTATAAGGTCCCATAGAAAGTCAGTATTTAGTGGGCTGGTGGGGGATGTTTGGGCCTCTGTGTGGGCTGATTGGGCCTCTGTGTACCTGAAATGCCAGGGCCTATTTTAATTCTCAGTCGGGACCTGTAGGGTGCACTAGACAACAGATATTGCAAGCAGATACCCAAGACATCAGCTGTTAAGACAGATTGGCTGCTTACTAAATGTGATTGGCTGCTTACTAAATGAGCTGCAAGCAGCCACTCACCGATGATAATTTGCCATGCTGGCTTGTGTCTGACAAATGCACCCAGTGCCTGGTGTCAGAGAAATAACGCAAGCAGCTAGTTTCATAAGCTGACACTCATTCTTGCACCTGGCACCATGAGATTAACAGATAATTAACTGTCAGAAGTTGATTAACTCTCTAGACACGAACCTAAAATTTAAAATAGCCATACACAGACCTGTTCAGTCTTTCAATCTGATCTGAGGTCAGTCTGGGGGCCCCAGTATATAGGGTGGATGACTGCAAACATATCAGCGCCAGGTTCTCAACCTTCCAAGTCTGATTTACTCTGAAAAAACTCTGTATTAGCAATATAGGGCCAATTTGGTACAATGCAATAATCTGTCCAATCAGATTGGTCTGAATGTGTGGTGAGCTTGAGTGTGACAGACCAAAGCAACTAGGAAGCCACTACATTCCTCCCAATCCCCATTGCCCAAAGGTGGCCATACATGTATAGATCCGCTCGTTTGGCGATGTCGCCAAACGAGCGGATCTCCCTCCGATATGCCCACCTTGGGCAGAATCCGATCGTGGGCCCTAGGGCCCAACGATCAGATCCTAGCATTCGGTAAACGGGCGGTCGGATCGCGGGACCGCATCAACGAACAGATGCGGCCGCGATCCGACGGGGATTTTTCTGTCCCATCCGATCGAGATCTGGCCGACTTTCGGCCAGATCTCGATCGGGAAGCCCGTCGGGGGCCCCCATACACGGGCCAATAAGCTGCCGACACAGTCTGTCGGCAGCTTTTATCGGCCCGTGTATGGCCACCTTAAGTCACCACCTGTCGATTCTCCTCCTGCTCAATACTTTTGCCTGTCATTTCTTGGTCCAAGTCCAGAACTGAACTCTCTGATCCTCTTTCCTCCAGACTGTCTCCTGCACTGCTTCCTGCTCTACTTCCTGTACTGCTTCCTGTATTACTTCCTGTATTACTCCCTGCTCTACGCCCTGCACTGTTTCCTGTATTACTTCCTGCACTGCTTCCTGCTCTACGTCCTGCACTGTTTCCTGCATTACTTCCTGCACTACTTCCTCCACTGTTTCCTGTATTACTTCCTGCTCTGCTTCCTATATTACTTCCTGTACTACTCCCTGCTCTACGCCCTGCACTGTTTCCTGTATTACTTCCTGCGCTACTTCCTGCACTGTTTCTTTCATTACTTCCTGCTCTGCTTCCAGTACTACTCCTGCACTACTTCCTGCACTGCTTCCTGCTCCACTCTTCAGCTGCTGCCCTGCAGAATTCTGCTCTCTGTGCCACACCCCTAATTACCATGTTCATTTTACAAAAACTTGGCAGGTTATCAAAGTTTGAACATATTTCTGTGTTTTTTTTCCATTATTATAGTTTTTCTAATAAAGAATAAAGTGAATTGCCCTTTAAGCTGTGAGTCTAACATTCTCAAAGGACCTGTTACAATTACTTATTTGCTTATCTAGAAATTGTTACAAAAGTATCTTATCTTCTGCTGCGGCTGTTCTGGGTTCTCTACCAAAAGCCAATTAAGTGAGAAACTTTGTTTCTTTTTCTGGCTGTTAAGTGCAGAGAAAAACGGGACTTTGCAGTACAAATGAGGTTGAAAAGAGGGACTGTCCCTCTAAAAACAGGATAGTTAGGAGGTATGATCCTGGTACTTAGTAGCGCAGTGTCTCCACCTAGCGGGAACCTACGAGTGGCCCCACTGGGAACACAGTAATAAAACACACACACTATTTGTTACACAGAACTTGTTTATGTAAAATAAATGGGCAACTAATAGAGACAGCACTAACCGGTGGCAATAGGGCCTCACTAAGTAACTTGCTTGCGTGGTCTGTCAGACTAAATAACTGGATAAGTTCTTTAAAGTAACGGATGGCTCCTCACAGTCCAACTAATAGAAATGTGTAGAAATCTGCGAGCGCTCCTTTAGTACCCTGTCACTTTAAATCTCAGTCCTCACTCCAAATCCTCTTAGATGCTTTACAGTTTGTCTTGAGTGGAGTCCAGCACAGTCAGACATACAGTGAGACTAGCAGCCCCTTTGGATGCTCAGATAGGAATCTCCTGCTGGTTGTTCCTCCAGTCTGGATTCCTTTCACACTCTCTGTCTCTCCAGGCACAGTATGAGGCTTCCCTGTCCCAGCCTGATCCAAATGTCTGATTTTGGTGGAGCCTCTCAGCTCTCTGGGCCCACCGGCAGCTCTCTGGTCTCTCTCTGTGTCCAGCGTGTGCTTCTCTCTGCCAGGCTTTTCTCTTCTGTTACTTCCTCTTCCTGCCAGCCACTCACTAGCTGCTGTGTCACTTCCTGTAGCACTGAGATCCTGTACAGCTGGTTGCTAGGTAACAGCTCACAGCACACAGACAGGCTCCTTTACAGGGATAAGTGCAAAGATTTGACACGACTTCCCTACACACATTTTCACTCTTTGTACAAAGCAGACTGGGGCTTCCTGCAGTACTTACTGATATTATCTACTTCTGTTTCTCCAATAATAAGGGACAGAACGGCCAAGACGTTTCATTCTCATCTCTTTATTGTGGATGTTCCAGAGATTTCTCATGTATCAATGTCCTGTAGTCTAATGACTTGCCCATATGGCTCTGTACTGGCTCACTAATGGCTTATGTTTGCTGCTTCAGCATTCCTCTCTGTTACGTGGGTTGCCATTGGCATTGGACTCAGTGCGCTGACTCAATAGGCCACACATACAAAGCAATGCTCAGTGTACTTAATAGGCTGTGTATGTACTGCACATCTAATTAGAAATAAATGCCATATAAACCTCACTCATCAAAAGGGGACACTTCCCCTTTAAGAGCAGGAAACAGAGGTGACTTCCACCTGGGGATGTGACAGTTGGTTCAGTCCGTTGGTTGTCACTTTGGTGAGAGGTAAGTGGACTTTCCCTCTGAGAGATTTTCTTGCCAAATAACCCTTATTTTAGGTAAATAATAGGGTGATGCCCCCCAAACTTGTGGGTATTGTGCCTCTCGCTGATTTTAGTGAATTTGGAGATTTTTTCCCCTAAAATTGGCTTGGGAGGAGCCTTTAATCTTAGTGCTGGTTGGGAGACCCAGGATTTGGCAGTTATACAGGACTGTCAGCAAATATTCACATTTATTAATGAAGGGAACATTTTGGGGACCCCTGTACCTCACCATAAGCTGCTTAATTGTGTTCCCAGTACTGACAGGCTCCTTAGAGATTTGCCCTCTGCCCCCTGGTATCTGCCCCCAGCCCTGCTCTTATGTACCAACATTGTAGCTAAATACATGTTCCCTTTATCCAAGTCTGGAACTAGGGGTGGGAAGCAGAGGCACGTGCCATGGGGACAGTAGGGGGTGATAGTAAATGAGTGGGAGGGACATACAGCAGGTCCCATAGAAGAGAGATCATTTCTCCATAGGGATTTGACAGTTGGTTTAGTCCGTTGGTTGGCTCTGTGTTAAGTGTATATTCTCTCCAAGACTTTTTTTGCCAAATATCCCTTATATTAGTGAAAAAAGGGATAGTTGGTGCCCCCGAATCTGTAACTAGGGGTGGGAAGCAGAGGCACGTGCCATGGGGACAGTAGTAAATGAGTGGGGGGCATACAGCAGGTCCCATAGAAGAGACCCCTAGGGATTTGACAGTTGGTTTTGTCCGTTGGTTGGCTCTGCGTTGTGTATATTCCCTCTGAGACTTTTTTTTTTTACCAAACAACCCTTCTTTTAATGGGAAAAAAGGAGAAATATTTGGGCTACACCCCCCTGACTAGCAGATGTTCCTCTTGTCACTGATTTTAGTGAATTTTGAGATTTTCCCCCTAAAATGGGCTTGGGAGGAGCCTTTAATCTTAGTGCTGGTTGGGAGACACAGACCAGGATTTGGCAGTTATACAGGACTATCAGCAAATATTCACATTTATTAATGAAGGGAACATTTGGGGACCCCTGTACCTCACCATAAGCTGCTTAATTTGTGTTCCCAGTACTGACAGGCTCCTTAGAGATTTGCCCCTCTGCCCCTGGTATCTGCCCCAGCCCTGCTCTTATGTACCAACATTGTAGCTAAATACATGTTCCCTTTATCCAAGTCTGGAACTAGGGTTGGGAAGGCAGAGGCATGTGCCATGGGGACAGTAGGGGGGTGATAGTAAATGAGTGGGGGGACATACAGCAGGTCCCATAGAAAGAGATGATTTACCCCTAGGTTTTGACAGTTGTTTTGTCCGTTGGTTGGCTCTGTGTTAAGTGTATGTTGCCTCTAATATTGCCTGTATATTGCCAAAATAACCCTTATTTTAATGGAAAAAGGGGGAAATATTTGGCTTACACCCCTAACTAGCAGATGTTCCTTTTGTCACTGATTTCAAACAAAATGGATGGTTGCTAAGGCAGAGAGCCTAGCAACCAGATATAAAATGTAAAAAAAAGTCCAATTTGAAACAGTGGATTTGTACATTCCTGGCTACTAAACAGCGGATGAAAATCTAACAACCAATGAGTCTGTCCTTGAGTTGGGGACAAGAAGGATCATTGTTTGATTTTGGCAACCAATCTATTAATACTAATTTGAATAGACCATTTATACTACTTGCTATGGTGTTTCTTGTACCCTTGTACCTCTATAACTGGGCTGTTCTTACTAACGTAGAGTAAATTGCACCATTGTACTATGTCCTTGCTTTATCGGTGCCAATGCTCATTTCTTATTGGCCGCTATGATCAGACTTACAGTTTTGTACAATCTGATGCTGAATGCATTATCTGTGTATTAATTGTTATTCCTCTCTCTATACGACATCGGGCTACAGCGCGTTACCTGCGATTTTTGTGATTTTTTTGCAAGATCTGCAAGTTTGCTGCTCATTGTCATCAGAGCATTTTTTGGCTTCCCCTAGTTTGATATAAATCCTCTTATCAGAACTAGTTTTTTGGGATAGCCAGGGTCTCCTCAGGGAGGACCCCTTGGGGTACCCGCCTTGTGCCGGTCCCTTTTTTTTCATCCAGAAGCGACAACATCTTCAACTTCTGCGTTTTTTTGAAAGGTAACCTTGAAAAAATCAATTGATACTTGTTTATATCTGTTAAAGCAACTCTACCCTAAGTTCACTGAGACTTTGTATTAACCCCAGTGTTTTCCCACTCTGCACCCAATCAACTATGGCTCCTGTAAATGTAAATGCAGATCAATGAAGTGTAAAGAATGCTCTGCGCGGGTAAAGGTTCACCTTTAAAGGATAAGTAAACCTTAAAAATAAGTGAATGTAATTGAGAGGGGACTATTTTAAGCATCTTTTATAATTTACATTATTTTATTTTCTTTTTATTCCAAGATAATTAAGGGATACATGTACTGTTAATATGAATGAATTTTGTTACAACATCCCTTAAAAGAATCAAATTCAACACAATCACCAGCATTATAATGAGCCATTTAACATTGAGGGTAACAATGTGCCATAAAATAAAGATAAGGAAATATCTGTTTCTTAAATCTCGTACTTTATTTTACCTGATAAACACTTAAACTACACAATAACGACTGTCCACATTCATATTAAAGTCTTTGAAACGTGAAACTATTGCTGTGCCGAATATATTGCTGATTTGTATCATTTTCTTTCCTTTAGACGACTGAAACATCATGGACCGCTCCATAGAGATGGAGGTAATGTAACGGTTTCTTTTGTACTTCCAAAAAGAGAAAAAACATCCCTCATCTATAACTGGAAGTTTCTGGTGGGAGCTGCCATAACATGATACAGGCGGCATTTACACCCAGGGCCGCCATCAGGGGGGAGAGAGGGGGCCCGAGGGTAAGGGGGGCCTGGCACGCCACACTTACTTGATTGCCCCGGCCCCTGCTTTCTAATAGCTGCCGACTTCGGCGAAGGCAGGGAGGGGCACAGGGGGAGGTCTCTTCTGTCCATTACTTCTCTTATTGGCTCACAGAGTTTAAGTCTGAGTTGAGTGGCTGGATTGATAGCTGAGGTTTTGAACTTCCCTCTCAGCTCATCCAATCACCATGCAGCTTTACCGGGACTTGAAATTCTTGACCTATAAGGGAAGAAAATGCCTGCTCCCCCCTCCCTTCTGCATTTGGCAGCTCACTTACAGCAGGTGGGCCACACTAATGAAGTAAGTGCAACATGGCAGAGCCCCCTAAAAAGATAACCCTTTGTGGGGTACCTGTTGTGTGGTGGGGCCCCTGGTCACCACTTTTCTTTCAAACTCTGGGGGGGGCAAAGTTTTTTTTTTACATGGATGTTTAAGGGGGGCCCTGGCCACGAATTTTCTAATAATGTGGGACCCCTGGCAACCAATTTTTTTTTCCCATGTGGGGTCCCGAGCCACAATATTTTTTAATGGGGGGCCCTGACCAAATAGTTTTTGTATTTTTTATTAACAATGTGGGAACCCTAGCCACCAATGTGGGGGGTGGACCTGTGGGGTGGGGAGGGCGGACCTGTAGGTGGGGCTTGTGGTGGGCTCAGCGAAGGGGGCCGAGGAATTTTGTCATATGGGGCCCTGCGATTTCTGAATGGCAGCCCTGTTTACACCCATTCTAAATTGGTATTTCTCTTTCTTTTTCTTACAGGCGGTTTTGTTGACGCCGGAAGAACTTCAGGGAGGAGGAGGAGATACAGACATCGAAGTCTCCTCTATTTTTATGGTAAATATTATATGAATCATCCATTCCTTTATTCAATGGCTTCTCAGTAGGCTGCTAGGGTTTTCAAAGGCTGTAGCACTGGTTTATTATTATTATTATTATAATATAACATGTA
>NC_054375.1:9223032-9224032 GCF_017654675.1 Xenopus laevis
TGACTCAACAGATAATAAATGTTGGGGATCTCTATACTAATTTGTTGCAGGCTGCCCTAGAACTGAATATTCTAATGCTCTGACTAACAGAGTCTGTCGAGGCGTCCTAATGCCAACTCTCACAACTATAAGATGGACAATAGCAAATGATACTGAGGTTATATAGGCTTATGGTTAAAATAAGAATAGGCTGAAGGGAAGTGTCCGAGACTGGGGTCTACTATGTCCTGGGCTGACCTGGTGTTCCTTCTGGCACTGTTGATAGGTTAAATGTCAACTAAAGCTGGCAATACAAATAACTGCTGACAGACCATGTGTATGGGGCCCTCCGACGGGCTTCTCCAATCGATATCTGGCCAAGAGTCAGCTAGATGTCAATCAGGCAAGGATAAAAATCCTGTTGGATCGTTCATTGATGTGGTCCCGCAATCTGACCGCCCGTTATGATACAATGGTTGGGCCCTAGGACCCACGATCGGATCAGCCCAATATTGCCCAACTCAAGATGGGCATATCGAGAAGAGGTCTGCTTATTTGGCGAAATCGCCAAACTAGCAGATCTCTATGTGTATGGCCACCTTTAGAGCTGTGAATGTTCTAATGATGATCTGATGGGTGGCATGCTAATATAAATAGAACACTAGGTAACTGCCAAACAGGTTAAGAGGGGCCCAGCACACCACAGCCTACCCACCTGCCTCTTACCACCCCTGCATTCTTCTTTGCTGCCCCTTGTGCATGCCCGCTGCAGATAGTTCACAGCTTGGGATATATACTGTATCTAACAGGGCCACACAGTCTATTATAAAGGCAAATTATATCTGTTAACCATGAGGCCTGGAACACACAAGGCTCACATACCCACTCATGCACCAATCCCCTCAAATCAAAAATGTGGAAAAATTTGCTGCGACAAAAAAGTCGCCATAAGACAAAAAACGTCCATTTACTTCAATGTGTTTTGTGATTTTTCGCCATTTCACAAATTTTTCACCCATTA
>NC_054375.1:9227863-9234241 GCF_017654675.1 Xenopus laevis
GTCTGTTTTCTGACTTTGGTTTTTTGCCGCTTCAGCTTCAATTTTGTTGTTTTCGTGCTTTGGTCGTTTCGCTTCTCAGACTTCATATCACTTTTTCATGACTTTGGGTCTTTTCACGCTTTTCGACTAAAATTTAGCATGTTTGTACTTCAGGTCTTTTTTCGTCTTCAATATTAGATTCGGCTGTTTCGTACTTCAGGTAGTGCGCGTTAGACTTAAATTCGTCGTTTTTGTGCTTCGGTTCTTTTCGCCTCGGACTTTTTTTTGGCACTCCGCATTTCGGCTGTCGGCAGCTAAGAGAGCGCGGCAGCTTTCTCTGTCAGGGCCCGGATCTTGAAAGAATCAGCACTGCCGAGGCCCCTTCAAGCGGGCGGTACTTGTAACCTGTGTTAGGCAACAGGAAATCAGTAGTGAGCAACTCGCCGTTATTTTACACAGGGAACAAAACGGGCGACATTGTGGCCATGTTTTTGCAGGATATCCTTTATTGAGGACATGGTGGAGACAATGATATCATGAGGAATGAATGGACACAAATCTGTGAATTTCTGCGGTGCATAATACTGAGGATTATGCGTACTTTTACAATTCCTTGATACCCTGACGTAAACCCCACCCAGTGTTACTTGAGTTGTGGACGGGCTGCAGTTCTCTGCGCACACATGGACAAGAAGGACCTGTAGCAGAGTCCAACACTCAGCACAACCCAATATCTATCTCCTTTGTGTCACTCATAAATTATATTCTTCTTTATTTTTATACTGTGTGGGTGGATTAACTGATCATATATTGAAGGTTTTACAAGACTTTTCAACATATAACTCTTAGCACAATATCCTTACAACAACGGTTCAGGGAGTCATTTTGTATGTATGACTCTCTCCATTAATCTCTGTAGGGCGCAAGAAGACCACTTATATTATCTCACAAATGTCTCTATTATTCTGGACACAAACAGCCTTAGTTAATGAATACACATAAAGTGTTTTTTAATTTACATGACTCAGCAATCACGTCTCTATCTCAGTTACTGTAAGGAGCTGTGCAACAACAATGAAAGCGGTTTGTATATATATAATTATATATATATATGATTAATATATATAGAATATATTATTATCTATATAGCATGGTGTCGGCACTCCCAATCATCAAAATCAAAGAGCAAAGTGCTGTAAAGCAGGCTTATTTTATCCAACGTTTCGGTTTATATTAAGAACCTCTGAGAAGTTCTAATATAAACGAAACGTTGGATAAAATAAACCTGCTTTAACCAGCACTTTTGCCTCTTTGATTTTTGATGATTTGGGAGTGCCGACACCAGCGCTATTATATATATATATATATATATATATATATATATATATATATATATATATATGTATGTATATATATATATATATATATATTTATATATACAAAACCTGCTTTAACCAGCACTTTTGCCTATATATATATACAGTATATATATATTATATATATATAAACCTTTCATTGTATTATATAAAAAAAAAATATATATAAAAAAGCAGCTGCAGGTCTGGATTTGTGGGCAGGCCATAAAGGCCCAGGTATAGGACACAATGATACCCTCTCGGCACAGAATGGTAGAGGGCTTAGGGGCACATGCATCTTGAAATCCGGCCCTGTTCTTACACAGGAATATAAACGGGACAGGGGTTCGTTCATGACCCTCTATATCAGTGAACCCCAACTAGTTGCTTGTGAACAACATGTTGCTCCCCAACTCCTTGGATGTTGCTCCCAGTGGCCTCAAAGCAGAAGATTATTTTTGCTTACGGGTTGAAATGGTTGGGGATCCCTGGTGTAAGTGCTTGTCCTTTTCTACCCCCCCAAAGCTATTTCACTGCCCAACTTTGCCTCTTAAGTGATCCATCCCCACTTCCAACAGGTACAGCCAAAGACCCTCCCCCTGACCTGCTTATTCCCTACCCCTGACATGCCCCATGACTTCACTGATCAGCCCCTGTGACATCACTTCCCCATCCCCCCTAAAGCGTAGTACGATTTCACCGGAAATGTGGCAACCCTGTTGCTGGATGAACAGATACTAACTTATATACTAAATATATTTTCATATGATGGTGCTTACTGGTCCTTTAAAGAAAAAAGAAGTGAGGGGTACCAAACTGAAGGCAAATAGGAGTCTAACTACAAAACAACAAGGGAGTAATTGTAATGACTATCTGACTCTTGACCAAATATGGAATTCCAAATGGTAGCTTGAATATCGGAAATCTGACTACTTGTTTAGTGAACAAATATGGAAGATAAAAGCAACGTAATAAATACAGTATATATATCCCCTTTGGAGCATTTCTCCTTGGATACAATAGTAATAAAGCCGAGACCAGACCTGTCCCAAATCAATCTGGTTACGCATTGGTTTAGCATGGGGGGTTACACAAAAGGTCAGCAGTACCGATAATTATCTAAATACAACGCCTTCGCTGTACCTGCTGTTATATGTTTGCTTGGACATGCAGGTATGGGACATGCTAGGGTCTCTCCAGTTTACAGGCTCGTGATTGGTGGAATGGTATGATCTTGGTGCATACTTTCAAGAAAGGATTTAGAAAGACCTCATTTTGTACAAAACTGACAGACACGTATTGAACGCTAAGCTTGCACTCGGATCCTTCAAGCTGAAAGTTCAAGAATGTCCAGGCATGGAAATATTTTGGTTGGCCGGCTTTAGAATGAACGTGAATCCAAATGGTGCCTCCTAGCGTGTAGTAAATATAAGCAGAATGGTCAAGTCTGTAGCAGCGGATCTCCATCTAGACTATGATCAGTGCTGAGCTCAGCCGGAAACTACTTTGAAGGACGCGTCTCAAGTGTGCTTCATCTCCAGGCAAGCCGTGTCATAGGACTGGAGAAAGGTATCTTGTAGAACATTCCAGAGGCTTCGTCAGAGCTGTAGATGGAAAGCCTTTGAGTTAAGGCACTGGCATTTGTAAAATGAGACTTGGCCAAATCCTGATGACCATCACTTGCAATGATGTCTGCCAGGAATTCAAGGCTGGGATGTAAGTTACACACACACTGGCTGGAGATAATAGAGGACACCTCAGTCCTGATGGTGGAAAATATATCAATGGAGACTGGGCTGAACATGTTCCCCTTTGGTTTCTGGGATGTATGAAAATGATTCTTTCTTGGCTGTCCACTAGGACTTTGTAGAGAGGGTAATGTTTGGAGCCTTTGTTGGGCACTAACAACACAACATTAATCACTTTACTGTACAGTTATGTGGCCTGTGGCCCTACTAAGAATGCAGAGGTAACAGCCAAGAGATACTGTACTATACCATCCATAACAAACTCCTGAGGGAGCTGTGACTTCCCATGATCTTAATTCTCTGCATACCAGCACGTGCCAAGAGAAGGCAGCACAAGTCCATCCAGTGTCGGACTGGCCCACCAGGATACCAGGAAAACTCCCGGTGGGCCCAGGTTTCAGAGGGCCTCTTGCTTCTAATCATTTGGCCTATTTCATGGTCATTCCCTCTTTATTTATGGGAACAAAGAGGCTTAATAATGGAAGGATCGAGTATAGTATGTAGAGAAAAGAGACTAGGAGAATAAAGAGGTTGAGTGAGGAGAGGAGGTATAATAGTTTGGAAAGTGGGCCCTCAGCCTAAGGTTTTCTGGTGGGCACCTGGCATCCCAGTCCGAAACTGAGTCCATCCACATCAATAAATAAATAAATATGTTCATCCATTAAATTATAGTGTTCTTTGCTCAGCTAAGATCCAAGCTCCATTGTGAATAACAAGGACATTAAGGATAAGACCCGGCTGGTTAGTCTGTTGGAAGCGAAAGACGAGAATAAAGTTTAGTGCTTGGGTGGGGCTATCGATGGAAGGTCGTGCTACTCGTGGGTGGGAGACAGAGGGCACCTTTGGCTGCTCGACGTCAGGGAGATGTGGGTGGTTGAGGACGGAAGAAGCTTCGGCTGCTGACACCTGAGAACACAGACAATAACAGGATCACATTAAACATTCTGAAAACCGTAGAAACATCAGTTAAATTTAAGATCGTTGCATTTTTTTAAGGCATGAGTTTAATATATTGTCAATTTTTTCTTTATCTTTATCTTATTTTGTATTAAAAAATTGTATATAAAAATAATCTTCTTCTACTTTTCAAACAAACATATATTCGACAATAGGAAATTTTAAGGCAAGGCTGAAACTGTAACAACTGGAAAACTTAGGAACAAGCAATAATTCCAGGGTAGTAACTAACATGCTAACCCACCAAGAATTGGATTTCCGGACTCGGCCGCAGACAGCTGGAACGCTCCATGAGTTTGGTCAGGCGAGTGAGTTCTTTCCAAAGTGTAGGCCCGGGGTCCTGCTCACTCCGATCCTTAGAGAAGTCCATCTTCCAAACCTCTGTAGAGGGCTCAGGTCCCAGTTTCAAAGGAACATAATGATTTCAGCCTCAAAAGGAAGATACAGTAGTGTTAACACACCATCCAGCCA
The DNA here is from genome assembly GCF_017654675.1 of Xenopus laevis. Taxonomy (NCBI): domain Eukaryota; kingdom Metazoa; phylum Chordata; class Amphibia; order Anura; family Pipidae; genus Xenopus; species Xenopus laevis. Next base: position 9,232,374 of record NC_054375.1, read on the forward strand.
GTGACAACTTATAAGCTTGTCTACCAGAAATAATGGCTCACACTGCAATATCCAGTTTGGGGCTCCTGAAATGGGGCTCCTGAAATGGGATTCTCTTCCATTGGATTTTCCATGAGACTGGCGATCCTAGGCCTGGTGCCAACTACTGGGTGCAACATACTTGGTTTGGAATAGTGCGTATATAAGAGAATCTTCCACATATAGCAGCTTAGAAGCAGCATTATGGGAAGAAACAACAAGGAATTGTGGGTGATTTCTAACTTAAGAATGGATATAGCCCTTAATTTTTCTGCAAATGTTACCTACCGTATACATTGATATTACATCTTTTTCATTCTAATCTTGATTGATTATGTTACCTCAATAAAAATATACACAGTGTGGCAATCACCCGATATCTGGGATGATAATCCCATTACATGGCGACCCGCGCATACTGACTTATTGGTATTTATTCCACGGCAGATAATGGACGCCTTTCATTGTGTCATTTCCCTCCATTGCCACTGAGAGAAGAGAGAGAATGTCAGAGTTTCCCAGCAACCAGCATGAGGAATAATAGCCATTTTAGGGATAGTTGGGAATTAGTTGCCCCAGGCAAGAGAAGGTACATGATAGAGTATATTGCTCTAATATAAACAGACAGTTATAGATGAAATATTCCCAGGAATCTACCCTATACACTGGGCAATTGAAGTTGTCCGCGACAAAGGACCTTATACAGTGGAAAAGTAGAAGGGGTTGTTTGAGAACTTATATGGGCACGAGAGGCTGGAATTGATCACTAGGTCCTCTTCAGAAAATCACATAGTAAAAGTCGGTTCATGATCTTATTTTTTCTCTCTGGTGGAATAAGTTCTCAATGATCAAAGTACCTAGAAAGGGACAAGGAAGACAATTTAAAATTTCCCACAAAGGAGGCAATGCTACAATACAAATTAGGCACATTTGTATTGGGGGTACTCATCGGGCTTGGGAGCATAAAGATGGCCAAGATGGGCCAACTCTTTTTGGATCTAGCTCATTCTACCCATAAGCCTTCTTCTGAAGAAAGTATAAAACAGAGATCAAGACATATCTATAATCACCAAGACAGAGGTTGGTTTGCCCTGCTGTAGAGGAACAATGGACTACTTGAACTTCAGCTCCCTGGTCTGTTTCATTCTGAGCCTGCTGGCGAGGTCCCTTGTCTCACCCGCACGTATTCATCATGTGGTCCTGGGATCTCACCTTTCACTGGCCTGCAGTTTGGCATAGAGCTACAAAAAACAGAGGTTATGTGGCAACATGCGACAAAGTTTATTTTATTATTTTGACTTTGCGTTGACATTGACAGTGCTCAAAGTTGCCCAGACATGTAGCGCAAATCCCAAATGGACCCCCTTTTACAAATAGGTGGTAATGAGCATGTGATACTGAATGCATTTTCAATTGGTGTTTGTCTTGCAAAGCAATAACATACTGCTGTTTTGTGACTATGATTCGAGAAGCCTTGTTGGACAAAATGGATTGATACCATCTGCTCTACTGGTGCTTAAAATAAATAACATGGAGCTCCTACAGTGTCATTTTACCCATGAACATGTACCTTCTTTCAGTTTCTTGGTCTTCTTCTACCTCTGCTGCAGAGAACTGTAGGTCCCCGAAGCTCCAACACCGGTCTCTTCATCACGCAAGGAGCATTTGCTGTAGAATTCTCGCTCTCTGCGGTTTCCTGCAATAAGACAAGGCGGTTTGTGGTAAAGCAGAAAGTAAAAAGTTAAGTTGTCTTAAAAAGGTTTTTGAGAAATAGATTTAATCTTCTTCTGTCCTTAAGGAGATAATGGGTAAATTCACTAAGATGCAAAGTTGCCAGGCGCAACTTGCCG
>NC_054375.1:9234796-9243608 GCF_017654675.1 Xenopus laevis
TAGGTCTGGTTGGATCTATGACTTTTTCTTTTTATTTAAACCTGAATAACTGATTAATTGGTAATGGGCTCTTCACGGGACGCTCTTCCATTTGCTGTCATCATTTTTAAACATATGTTAAACCATCTGGAGCTCGAATGAATGAAACGAACCATGCAATCATGTATACATTTGGTTAGGAGAGTCACACAGAAGCTAGACATAAAGTGCAGTCTCAGCAGACAAATCGATTTTTTAATTATTCATGTCCTCTTTTCTAACTCTACTAAACTACTAAAAAAATCAGTTGATTAAGGAAAACTTTTTCCAGGCATGCCAGCGCAGGTCTAAACTAATCTCAAGAGGATTTGATGGGGAAGAGGCGGACAATAGAAAAAGACTCCTCTCTGTAGGGTTGGTCGGCCCTTTTCAAAGTAATAAAAGTGAGAGGAAGGCGGGCCATACAGCATTTATCCCTAGTAAGGGATGCGTATATTCAAGCAATGTGGGAACCAAGAAAGGCGGGCCGTAGAGGCATTTGCCTCTTAGGTGGGGCTTTCAAAGAATAAAAGATAGAGAGAGGCGTGGGCCATCAGCTGAGCTCCTTAGGCTATTCAACGAATTAAAAAGAAGTGAAGGAGCTCATACATGGATTAGCCTCTGAGACAGGAAGGCAATTTAGAAACAGGTTTGATACAGCAGCGTCTGCCAGGGGGGGAAGGAGGTCAAATTTAATGTCTTAGTTACTATCTCGGGGCAGTGAGGGCAGTCGATATACAACAGAGATTAGTGGAGAATAGGCGGAGCCATACAAGGCATGTACCTCTGGCAGGGCCATTGGAAACAGGTGGACCATGCAGGGCGGACAGGTCATTTGAAGTCAGTCCTATCTGAGGCACAGGGGCAATTCAAGAGAAAAAATACAATGAGGTGAGCGCTACCGCAGACGCTCACTCTGAGTGGCGCGAGAGGCTATTCAAAGAATATAGATACAAAAAAAGAGGCGTGGCCGCCGTACAGGCACTTTACTCGCCTAGATGGACGTATTCAAATATAATAGTCAGAAGGAGGTGGAGCCTACAGCATACTCCGGCCGGAGCAATTTGAAGAAACAGGTGGAGCGCCAGTGCGGGGCAGAGGCTAGAAGTCAGTCCTATTGGGCACAGGGCATTCCAAAATAAAAAGAAGAGAGCGAGCCATACAGGATGTACCTCCTAGGGGCGGAGCTATTCAAGAATAAAGAGAAGGAGTCAGGCCATCAGATGTCCTCCTGAGGTGTGGGGGGCTTTATCAAAGAAGAGGAGGTGGATCAGACAGTGCCAGAGCAGGAGGACCATTAACATAGGCTTCAACTACCTGGGTAGGGCAATTCAATGAGAGCATGAGAGAGGGGCCATAGCAGATGTACCTGGGCAGGAGCCAGTTGAAGAATATTAGACAGGACCATGCATGCCAGGAGAGAGAGGCCATTAGAAGACAGACATACTATCTGTGGCAAGGACAAAATTCAAAGAACAAGAAGAGGCAGAGGCAGACAGGCATGGACCTCTTATGGGCAGAGGGCTATTGAGAGAAGAGCAGCAGGACTTGCCAGTGCAGAGCCCATTTAGAAGAAGACTTCTACTACTGGGACACAGGGCTTCAATGTAGAGGTAAGGCAGGACATACAGACATGACTGACTGGGTCACAAGGAAGGTTCAAATGTCAGATGGTTTGTGAAAGACGCATCACGGGAAGATGGTACAGTGAAAGGCTATTGTCTGTGGTTCAAAGCTGTTCTAGAGAAGAGAGGAGGCTTTTCTGATGAATTTGCAGGAGGATGACAAAGAGAAACCTGGTGGAGTTATTCATCATTGACCTCACTGACTGATTGATGGGAATAGCTGGAACTTAATAGAGAGATGTGAGATGTGTATTGAGTTGGACTGACAGGCATGATGGTGATGCTAACTTAATAGAAAGATGTGGCTGTTTCATTGGCGACTGACAGGCATATGGTTAAGCTGGAGACTTAATAGAAGGATGTGGAGATGTTTTCATTGAGTCGGCTGACAGCATGATGGTGAGTGGAGACTTAATAGAAGAGTGGTGGAGTGTTTGTATGTGAGTGAGACAGGCATGATGGTGAGCTGGAGACTAATGGAAGAATGTGGAGATGTTTTCATTGATCGGATGACGGCATGATTGAAGCTGGAACTTAATCATGGTGGGGGTAAAAATCGCTAGCAGAAAAGTTTCCGTTGGGAGGCTGCGGTGTATGGCAGTTACTGCATTGCTGTTGAGAAGAAACATTTGTTAAGAATTAGCTTTTTCTATAATTATGATAAAATATGACAGAGCTGCTGTTTCCAAGAAACCCCTAGTGATCTCATCTGTTGGCTGTGCCTTGGCCTTGCTGCTGATAGTTATAGTTCCACAGGGACATGGGATGCCCAAAGTCCAGACCTGGAGAAGCCATAAAGATGGTCAGGATTCTGTACTGTGAGTCCCAGGGGGAAGGTGGTCACAGCCCCATGGTTCCAATGTTTGTGCAGTGCTTGGCTACCTAATAACAAGTGTAGCCCACAGTAGCACCATAGTGATTGTCCCTTGAATATAGGGAGTATTACAGCTGTTCCCTTCTAAATACATGGAGTGACCCCTAAGCAGCAGCTCCACTGTCTGATCACAAGTGTAACACTGACTCCCTGTTTATTTTGGCTCACAAGTGACTGTATATTGACAAACTGATTGGCTCTGTAGGGACAGTATATAGAGACATGTCATAGAGACGGTACCTTTTTTGAGGTTGAGGATTTTTCTATCTCCTGTGATGTTGGGCAGGAGACTCATCCGGGGCCTGGACTTCAGATGTTATGAGCCTCTCTAACACACGGAGCCATTTCGGGCCAGATGGAAAGAACTGGCTCGTCCCTGGGTCGTCCCAGATCTTCTTCGCATTCTTCAGGTGCTTTTTGATGCAGCGATAGAGACGCCCAGTACGAGGAGAAGGAGCGGGCAGGTTGGGTTGAGGTTCTTGCCCGGGTGCTGGTGTCTGGGCACCCACAGCCGCTTCCTTCTCTGGAGAGCACAGTTCTGTATGGATAAACCAATCACAGCACAGAATGAACCCACATGGAACTTCCAATAGTCTCACTAACATTTTTATGTGTTATCCAGTACATGGGAATAATGGGTTTAGTCCCCTAATTATCACTGATATAGAATGAATTTACCCGGGGAATAACCATTTTAGTCGACATTTTGGGAATATCCATAGCAACACGAGCTCATTTCCCATGGCCCATACCATCTCATTATATTTGTGTGTGTATGACTAATTGGGAGCTGCCATACTACCTAAGCATGCTATGGTACCCACAGTCAATTTCTTTATTATGATCTGATCCGACCAGTTGGGCTAGTGGCTGCCTACACATTTTTTATTCAAGGCTTCATATAAAAACTGAGGCTTAACCTGATTCTCAAGTGGCTTTTGGTTACATAAACTGGATGTAGGATCTTGTATATATATTTCTATAATATAATGAATATATCCTGTATATTATGAGTTTTCCCATAAATATTTTCTATATGAATATAAAATATAAGCTTTGGGGAGATAACAAATGAGCCATTCCAATATCACATGATTAATATTAATAGTGACTATCCCAGCTTGTCCATTTACAGTAGAATAAATGAATGTAAAACCAGGGAAGTTCTAAGTAAAATAAAGGGCCCCTCACCTTCCTTAGCAGGTTGGTTCTCCATTTCCCGCAGATGCTTTTTAATCTGGGCCCTGATGCTCTTGTTAGAGGGCAGCCCAGTAATAAATGGGTGTTTCAGTAGCTCTGCAGCACTCCACCTGGCTTTGGGGTTCTTTTGGAGGCAACATGTAATAAAGGACTGGAAATGTTCTGACCTGGAGAAGCAGAAAAGTGACTCTTAGCTCAGATTAATAAAGAAGTGATTTCCTCAATGGGATCTTGGAACCTTCATTTCCAACAGCCAAAATACACAGAGACCCATATAGAAAGGCCCCACCCATTGTGTACCCTGAATCACTTTCCCCCAAACTACACACAACTTCCCACCCAATGTATGGCTTCTGCTGCAACTACAAGTTTCGGGTCACTATACAGGTGCCAATGTGACTATGGGCAACCATCAGTGAGTATGGGCAACCATCAGAGTAAGGAATGGCTAGGGGAGAAGGCCAGTTGCCTCAGAGCTACTGTTTAAGGAACAGTCTTTTCCATTGATAGCATTGGTGATGTATATACAGAAATGTGTCTGATGACTATGGCATTTAACATGTAGATAAAGTATTGGTAGTATGTGGCCTTTAAATCTGGATACCTATAAAAAGCCCATGCTGTGTGGCTGGAGAATAGGTGAGTTACTTGTAGCTGACAGTTAAATGATGCCCAGTGATAGTGAGCTGGGAAATAACTCACCAAGCCTTGGGTTTAAGTGCCGGCGCAGGGCTTTTTCGTATGAGCTCTGATGGACAGTCCACATTGGGGTGAGCTAAAAGGGAAAAGAGACATCAGGACCTGCAAACTGCTCATTATACACAGATTCATATGAGTGTTTTACTGATTGCCGCTTAGTACAGCTTGCCCAATCACTGCCCTGGCAAACACTCCTACGGCAGAGCTGGAAGTAGCGCTTACTTACGTGGTTCTCCCTCGGCCATTTCTATTGCGGTTATGCCCAGTGACCAGATGTCGCTCTGCAAAACAAACCAATAGGAGCAGTGTTAGCGGATGATTGACAGGCAGTGCCCGTGCTCTCCAATGGCAATAAATGAAGTCGAGAAAAGACTCACTTTGGTGTCATATGCCACTGGGCTCCGCTTGATACTCGTGACCTCGGCGCCATCCAATGGGGCGTGCCATCACACTCTCTGCACATGCCCGTTATTCCGTCTAGTTGGTGGCACAGACCGAAATCAACTGAAATGACAGATTATCCACATGAGGGACAAATTCAGTTTCCCAATAGGATCAAATAAAACGATGGAGAATTCATTTGTATGAAGCAACGGACTGAACTATGAATCCCTCTCAGTCCATATTGACACTTACTCAGTTTGACTTTGGCTTTGGAGCTCAGCATAATGTTCATACTCTTTATATCCCGGTGTATGACCCTGTTCTCATGTAGATGCTTGAGGCCCTGGGGAGATGGAGAAGGGAACGTTCATAAGAATAGAACCAACCAAAGGAAGACATTTAGCCAATAAGAGAAAAGTCCGATCCTAGCGGGGCTCAGAGTGGGTTAAGCTGGACTTACCTTCAGGGTCTCCTTGCAGATGTAACCAATCCAGTTCTCAGGTAGGGATTGGCCCTCGGTGTTCTCAATGAGGCTCTGCAAGGAGCCACCCCCACAGTACTGCAGGACTATCTGCAATAGAAAGAAAAGCTTTAGGAAATAAAGAAGCAGGTGGCACCCAGAATGGATCTAATATCTCCTTGTAGATCTCTATGGTACCTGAGCACTTACTGCTGTACAACAAGTTCTTACCTCAAGCAGCTCACATGACATCTCTGTGGGCGGGGCTCTGTAATATGCGCCATAGAATGAGGCAAAGTTCTTATGTGTGGCGTATTTCTGGAGGAAATGGAGTTCACTCCATCCTGAGGGAGAATAAGAGAAAAGAGTTCAGCTCCCATAAGTCCCACACAAGGGAAAGAGAGGGAGAGAGGAACTAGAGAGATACGTTACCAGCGAGATGTTAACCACTTTGACCGCCACTTCGCCTCTTCGATGGTGGTGACCCTGTAATACAGACACAAAGGTTTGTTGGGGCTTCTCAGTAATTCAATATAAGATTACAATGACTGCTCCCTCTTAACAAAGGCCATTTGACTCAATAAAGGGAATCTAATTCCACCCTGTACTTACTGACTGTCAACTGAGTCAAAAGTCTGGTATTAGCGGTCTAAACATGCAAATATCACTCAGCTTAAACCAGAAATGAATATAAACTGGAAAAGGGCTCAGAGAAACACCCTGAGTAAGTTCCCATGAATTCATTTTTGGGTTCAGATCCCCTTTAAAGTGCCCAGAAATATCTTCCCCTTCAATCTAGTTTGGTTCTTGGTGGCCCAGCAAGTTCCTTCTATTGGAGACCAGTCCCTGAAATGTGTAAATGAGGTGTAGGCCAAGAGTGTTTAGTGTATGAAATAAAAGGCAGTTGTTTTCCTTTAGTGCAAAGAACAAGCAGGATATTATGTTGGGAGGGAATCAGGTGCAGAGCAGGGACAGTGACAGCCCCCCATGTTGCACCATCCTCCCCCCAATCTCTAGCTATTTGGTTGGTCCCTTACCTTAAAAACATCACCGGAGCCTCCCTTGCCCAGGTGCTCTCCTTTGGAGACATGACCCTCAGGAGGCTGAAAAATAAAACAGGGAGTGGTTAGAATTTCTATCAGTCAATTAGTAATTGCATATTTCCAGGAGGGGAAGGTTACAGGGGCTTTTGGGGAGGGTGAGAAATAGGAGCCCCTACTGTTGACCTTTTCTGCTCACCTTATAAAGCTGGGACAGGGTCTTGGCTTTCTTCCCCTGAAAGAAAAGAGAAAAATCTTCTAAGGTTAAAAGAACATGAGACAAGAGTGGCCCAGTAACACAATGGGAGCAGCAGGGGATGGGCATAGACTGGAGGGGGATTTCAGCTGTGCAAGGCTTGGCTCCTGTGCTTCATCATAATATATCAATGGTACAACACACTCAGTGTTACACATGAGCCCCCCCTTCATGTGAGGAGACACCTGGATATTGGAGCAAACTGGGTTTTCCTGCTCTGTAGCCATAGGGAGCCTGTGTTCTTACCTGTCGGAAGATGTCCCACAAAGGCATTGCGCCTAAACCTCGGGGCTCTTTAGTCACGTCAGCAGATGGGGTTTTAGACGTCACAAAATATGAAATGATGTTATTAGCAGATCTTATTGCTCTCAGTATAATCTCAGATAAATAACTATATAATCGCTTGATATCTCTCGGAGGCAAGTTCACTGTATGGGGAGAAAGAAAGAAGAGATTGTGATGACTCATGTAGCCGAGCGCCCGTGCCCCATCAACTATCTCATAAGGCGTTCGTGTATTAATTTGGAGGTGACCATCGCAGGTTCCCATAAGTTAACTTAACCAGGCAGCCATTGAGTCAGCGGCCTCTTAGAGGTCTAAGAATCAGCTCAGAATTAGCCAGTCTTTGAAGTTTTGATTTAAAATAGAGACTGTGATTGCCTGGAAAGAAATGATCTGTCTCTCTGAAGTCCAACCCCTGTCCATCGATATGTGGCATACACTGTGGATGAAGTGTTAACATTATGGGCCATTCCATTAAGAAATTGACTTGGTCTGGATTATGATGGTTCTCTCCAGATTTCAGTTTTACTGTAGTGAGTTCAATTTGTATTAATCCGTGTAAATCAAGCTGTCGGTAGCTTTAGTTAGCTATCTTGAAGCTCAAAGGTCATTGTCCGAAAGCAAGACATATTTCCTGCTCAAAAGTCTCATAAATGTGTTAAGGCAATGTAGCTGAACAATTTGATAATTTAGTTCTATTTGCATTAGATGAGTCTTTTGTTTGCTATATTTTGCATAGCAATATGTTGCCCCCGCGTCCACTTACTTCTCTGACGTCAGAATAAACTTGGACCATCTGTGTTTGGCCCAACCGACCAAGTCAACTCTCGCTTATGATGTCAACGGGCGCCTCATTACTCAATTCGTTGTATAGCTTCTGGCCACTCTCAGAGCAATTCCTAGATTTGTTGTCAAATGAAGAACTGTCTGCTAGCTTCATATCAACGCTTGCTTAGCTACTGCTGTGAGTTGAGCCAAGGTTGGAGATATGCAATGACTGAGAGGAAAGCAAATATATTGGAGAGTCAGTACTTGGAAAATTGGAAAAGAAACGTTGAACAAAGTCAACAAGGATGAAGCACCATCGCACGGACCAAATTGTATCTGTTAGTGCGATCTGGATCCTAGCAACTGACGCCTTTGCTGTTGAAAGCTACTACAAATCTCATATGCATTTTAGGGTAGTGCCTGCTGATTTTTAGTTATTTGGAAGAGAGGCAGACAGGCATAGGGGAACCAGTCCAAGCATCATTTTTAGAACATGAACGAAAAGGAGAGGGAGTCAAATGAGCACATGATCTTATATCCATTCAAGTTGTATCTATCCCTCACAGTATGTGCAACCTCCCTGCTTCCATCTCCCTGCTCCAACTCGGTTATTAAGGAAAGATTGATCAGTCAAGGCCAATGATCCCAAACCAAAATGGACCAATGGCAGGGATGAGAAGCAGCCGCTACAGCGTATGTTGAATGTCCGAGTGAGGATTAGAATGACACATATTACCAATCACTCACACACTCACGACAACTGAACAGCCCTCACTTGGGAGTAGAGAAGAGCCCTAACCCTAAAGCTCTTTCTACTCATTGTAGTAGTGTGAGCTAAGATGTGTAGACTCTGCGCTCATGAGAATCCCCTCGTACACACTTATATATATTATATTAGGTATATCGACCTTCACTGTTCCTGCTCTTAATCTACCTCTTTTCGCACTCCACACCCACTCACACCCAATCAGCCATTCCCACTACACTACCGCCACCCACTGGAGGGCTGGTCTGTGAAGTAAGGGGGGGACATAGAGACCTGATGTGTTTCTTTATTTGCTACAGCTCCAGCATCCTTGATGCCGCCTGGCGGTGGCTTGCCTCTTTAGCATTTTCTTAGTAAATGGGTGATCCCTTGCGTTATTGAACATTGGCGGGGCAGTTAGAGGGGAGTCAAATGCGCTTTTCCTGCCCTCCCCCAGTGCA
>NC_054375.1:9246701-9263994 GCF_017654675.1 Xenopus laevis
GTCTGACAAGGATGCTGGGAGTTTACTACCAGGCTAAATTCTAAACAAGGATGCGGATGTAGCGTCAGTAACATTAGAAGATTATAGCTCTGCATTCTGCAAGGGATGCTCGGATTTGTAGGACAGTAACAGTTTTGTAAGATTATAGGCTACAGCGTCTGCAAGGATGCTGAGATTTGTACTACAGCTGCAGTCTGACAAGGGATGGCTGGAGTTGTATTCAGAACAGTTAGAAGACCAAAAGACCGTGCAGGTTCTGACAAGGATGCTGGGAATTGAAGGTCAGTAATTAACATGTTAAAGATTATAAAAGCTACAGTCTGACAAGGGATCTGGATTTCTACATAGGCTACAGTCTGACAATGGATGCGGGATTTGTATACCAGGCTGCAGGTCTGACAAGGGGATGCTGATGTGTAGGTCAGTAAACAGTTAGATGGTTATAGCTACAGGTCTGACAAGGATTGCTGGATTTGTACTTAGGCTGCAGTCTGACAATGGATGCTGGAGTTTACTACAGGCTGTAGTCTGACCAAAGAGATGCGGATTGTTTAGTCAGTAACAGAAACACAAGCTGCAGTCTGACAAGGAATGCTGCGGATTTGTAGTTCAGTAACAATTTAGAAGACACAAGCTGCAGCTGACAAGGGATGCTGGATTGTGCCAAGGTCTACAAGGATGCTGGGATTGGTGGTTAGTAACATGCAGAAGACCACAAGATGCAGGTTGACAAGGGTTGCTGGGATTGTACTACAGGCTGCAGGACTTGACAAGGGATGCTGGGATTTGTACTACAGGCTGCAGGTCTGACAAGGGATGCTGGGGAGTTGAGCTGGTCTGACAAAGTGCTACTACAGGTCTGACAAGGGATGCTGGATTTGTGGTTAACACAGTCTGACAAGGGATGCTGGATTTGTACTACAGGCTGCAGGTCTGACAAGGATGCTGGATTTGTGGTTAAGTAACAGTTAGAAGACCACAAGCTGCAGGTCTGACAAGGGATGCTGGGATTTTGTACTAACAGCTACAGGTCTGACAAGGGATGCTGGGATTTGAGGCTGCAGTCTGACAAGGGATGCTGGGAGACTACAAGCTGCAGGTCTGACAAGGGATGCTGGATTTGTACAGTAAAAAGATTAGGCTGGTCTATGCTGGGATTTAGTCTAACAGGCTGCAGGTCTGACAAGGGATGCTGGGATTTGTAGGTTCAGTAAACTACAGGCTGCAGGTCTGACAAGGGATGCTGGGATTTACAGCTACAGGTCTGACAAGGATGCTGGGATTTTACTATAGGCTACAGGTCTGACAAGGGATGCTGGGATTTGTACTACAGGCTAGGTTCTGACAAGGGATGCTGGGATGTGTAGGTCAGTAACAGTTAGAAGAGGTCTGCAAGGGATGCTGCAGGCTGGCAGGTCTGCAAGGATGCTGAGATTTGTACTACAGGCTGCAGGTCTGACAAGGGATGCTGGGATTTGTAGTTCAGTAACAGTTAGAAGACCAAAAGCTGCAGGTCTGACAAGGGATGCTGGGATTTGAAGGTCAGTAACTTAACTGTTAGAAGATTATAAGATACAGGTCTGACAAGGGATGCTGGGATTTCTACTATAGGCTACAGGTCTGACAATGGATGCTGGGTTTTGTACTACAGGCTGCAGGTCTGACAAGGGATGCTGGGATGTGTAGGTCAGTAACAGTTAGATGGTTATAGGCTACAGGTCTGACAAGGGATGCTGGGATTTGTACTTTAGGCTGCAGGTCTGACAATGGATGCTGGGAGTTTTACTACAGGCTGTAGGTCTGACAAAGGATGCTGGGATTTGTAGTTCAGTAACAGAAGACCACAAGCTGCAGGTCTGACAAGGGATGCTGGGATTTGTAGTTCAGTAACAATTAGAAGACCACAAGCTGCAGGTCTGACAAGGGATGCTGGGATTTGTGCTACAGGTCTGACAAGGGATGCTGGGATTTGTGGTTAAGTAACAGTGAGAAGACCACAAGATGCAGGTTTGACAAGGGTTGCTGGGATTTGTACTACAGGCTGCAGGTCTGACAAGGGATGCTGGGATTTGTAGTTCAGTAACAGAAGACCACAAGCTGCAGGTCTGACAAGGGATGCTGGGATTTGTACTAAATTCTGCAGGTCTAACAAGGAATGCTGGGATTTGTAGTTCAGTAACAGAAGACCACAAGCTTCAGGTCTGACAAGGGATGCTGGGATTTTTAGGTCAGTAACAGCTAGAAAACTACAGGCTGCAGGTGTGACAAGGGATGCTGGGATTTGGACTATAGGCTACAGGTCTGACAAGGGATGCTGGGAGTTGTACTATAGGCTACAGGTCTGACAAGGGAAGCTGGGATTTGTACTACAGGTCTGACAAGGGATGCTGGGATTTTTAAGTCAGTAACAGCTAGAAAACTACAGGCTGCAGGTGTGACAAGGGATGCTGGGATTTGTACTATAGGCTACAGGTCTGACAAGGGATGCTGGGATTTGTACTACAGGCTAGAGTTCTGACAAGGGATGCTGGGATGTGTAGGTCAGTAACAGTTAGAAGATTATAGGCTGCAGGTCTGGCAAGGGATGCTGGGATTTGTAGGACAGTAACAGTTTGAAGATTATAGGCTACAGGTCTGGCAAGGGATGCTGAGATTTGTACTACAGGCTGCAGGTCTGACAAGGGATGCTGGGATTTGTAGTTCAGTAACAGTTAGAAGACCAAAAGCTGCAGGTCTGACAAGGGATGCTGGGATTTGAAGGTCAGTAACTTAACTGTTAGAAGATTATAAGCTACAGGTCTGACAAGGGATGCTGGATTTCTACTATAGGCTACAGGTCTGACAATGGATGCTGGGTTTTGTACTACAGGCTGCAGGTCTGACAAGGGATGCTGGGATGTGTAGGTCAGTAACAGTTAGATGGTTATAGGCTACAGGTCTGACAAGGGATGCTGGGATTTGTACTTTAGGCTGCAGGTCTGACAATGGATGCTGGGAGTTTTACTACAGGCTGTAGGTCTGACAAAGGATGCTGGGATTTGTAGTTCAGTAACAGAAGACCACAAGCTGCAGGTCTGACAAGGGATGCTGGGATTTGTAGTTCAGTAACAATTAGAAGACCACAAGCTGCAGGTCTGACAAGGGATGCTGGGATTTGTGCTACAGGTCTGACAAGGGATGCTGGGATTTGTGGTTAAGTAACAGTGAGAAGACCACAAGATGCAGGTTTGACAAGGGTTGCTGGGATTTGTACTACAGGCTGCAGGACTGACAAGGGATGCTGGGATTTGTCGTTCAGTAACAGTTAGAAGACCACAAGCTGCAGGTCTGACAAGGGATGCTGGGATTTGTACTAAAAGCTACAGGTCTGACAAGGGATGCTGGGATTTGTGGTTAAGTAACGGTTAGAAGACCACAAGCTGCAGGTCTGACAAGGGATGCTGGGATTTGTGGTTAAGTAACAGTTAGAAGACCACAAGCTGCAGGTCTGACAAGGGATGCTGGGATTTGTACTACAGCTGCAGGTCTGACAAGGATGCTGGGATTTGTACTACAGGCTGCAGGTCTGACAAGGGATGCTGGATTTGTAGTTCAGTAACAGAAGACCACAAGCTGCAGGTCTGACAAGGGATGCTGGGATTTGTACTAAATTCTGCAGGTCTAACTAGGAATGCTGGGATTTGTAGTTCAGTATCAGAAGACCACAAGCTGCAGGTCTGACAAGGGATGCTGGGATTTTTAGGTCAGTAACAGCTAGAAAACTACAGGCTGCAGGTGTGACAAGGGATGCTGGGATTTGGACTATAGGCTACAGGTCTGACAAGGGATGCTGGGAGTTGTACTATAGGCTACAGGTCTGACAAGGGATGCTGGGATTTGTACTACAGGTCTGACAAGGGATGCTGGGATTTTTAAGTCAGTAACAGCTAGAAAACTACAGGCTGCAGGTGTGACAAGGGATGCTGGGATTTGTACTATAGGCTACAGGTCTGACAAGGGATGCTGGGATTTGTACTACAGGCTGCAGGTGTCACAAGGGATGCTGGGATTTGTACTATAGGCTACAGGTCTAACAAGGGATGCTGGGATTTTTACTATAGGCTGCAGGTCTGACAAGGGATGCTGGGATTTGTACTATAGGCTGCAGGTCTGACAAGGGATGCTGGGATTTGTACTAAAGGCTACAGGTCTGACAAGGGATGCTGGGATTTGTACTACAGGCTGCAGGTCTGACAAGGGATGCTGGGATTTGTATTATAGGCTGCAGGTCTGACAAGGGATGCTGGGAGTTGTACTAAATTCTGCAGGTCTAACAAGGAATGCTGGGATTTGTAGTTCAGTAACAGAAGACCACAAGCTGCAGGTCTGACAAGGGATGCTGGGATTTTTAGGTCAGTAACAGCTAGAAAACTACAGGCTGCAGGTCTGACAAGGGATGCTGGGATTTGTACTACAGGCTGCAGGTCTTACAAGGGATGCTGGGATTTGTACTACAGGCTGCAGGTCTGACAAAGGATGCTGGGATGTGTAGGTCAGTAACAGTTTGAAGATTATAGGATGCAGGTCTGGCAAGGGATGCTGGGATTTTTACTACAGGCTGCAGGTCTTACAAGGGATACTGGGATTTGTAGGTCAGTAACAGTTAGAAGATTATAGGCTGCAGGTATGACAAGGGATGCTGGGATTTGTACTATAGGCTACAGGTCTTACAAGGGATGCTGGGATTTGTAAGTCAGTAACAGTTAGAAGACCACAAGCTGCAGGTCTGGCAAGGGATGCTGGGATTTGTACTACAGGCTGCAGGTCTGACAAGGGATACTGGGATGTGTAGGTCAGTAACAGTTTGAAGATTATAGGCTGCAGGTCTGGCAAGGGATGCTGGGATTTGTACTACAGGCTGCAGGTCTGACAAGGGATGCTGGGATTTGTACTACAGGCTGCAGGTCTGACAAGGGATGCTGGGATTTGCAGGCTGCAGGTCTGACAAGGGATGCTGGGATGTGTAGGTCAGTAACAGTTTGAAGATTATAGGCTGCAGGTCTGGCAAGGGATGCTGGGATTTGTACTACAGGCTACAGGTCTGACAAGGGATGCTGGGATTTGTAGTTAATTAAGAGCTAGAAGACTACAGGCTGCAGGTGTGACAAGGGATGCTGGGACATTCAGGACATGAGTAACAGTGACTGGGAAGTTGCAGCTCCAAAACTTTTTCCTTTAAAGCTTTTTAAGAAGTCAGTTTTATATACAAAGTAAGATGCAAAGAAAAATATGGATATTAATAGTATTGGAGGGGAAACACCAAGTGGCCAACTGTCGCTCCAACTTTTACTGAAAAGCTTTTTAATAAGTAAATGTTATATACAAAGTGAGATACAGAGAGAAATATGAATATTAAGAGCATTAGAGGAGAAACCTGAACAGCAAGTGGCCAACTGTCAACTGTCACTCCAAACACTGTCAGTGACCCCTGTTATATGGGAACATGGGAGATTTCAGACTTCTCCCCTTAATAATTCCTAACTTTCCCTTAACAGCTTTATTAAGAAGTAAATGTTATATACAAAGTGAGATACAGAGAGAAATAGAATATTAATAACATTAGAGGAGAAAACCTGAACCGCAAATGTCACTCCAGATGTTGCTATAGTGACCCCATTATATGTTAACATAGGAGATTTCAGACTTTTTATTATTTCTTAACTTGCACTTATTTTAAATATAAAGCAATTGGAATCCCAAATATAATTTATACTTTCTGTATTTAGCCTGACAGGTGTGTAGTCTCCCTGCATCCCTGTTCCTTCCCCCAATCCCAACTCTCCTATAATCTATTTAAATGACAAAACCAAGGCTAATATCCCAGGTGCCACCTCGTGACTCAATTTAGTAGTGATTTTCTTCATTTATATCATTATTTTCCATAAATTGTCTCCCAGTGTGTGCTGTGCATCCACTTACCTCTGATCCCAGAAATGAAAGTGAGAAATCCGTTATTTAACTGTCAGTTGTCCGTGCGGCCAAATGCCAGGATGTACTTCTGTGTATTTATCCTGAGTTGTCTGTAGTCTGCCTGTTTCCCCATTCCCTCCCATAATGATATTTTCTATTAGAATATACACAAAACCAAGGCTAATATCCCAGGCACTGGCCAGTGTCACACTCAAATAGCGATTCCCTTCATTTCTGCCATTATTTCCCTTAATGCCCCCGTGTATCAATGCTCCGCTCACCTCTGATCCCAGAAATAAGAAAGTGAGTTTACAGCCAATCACGTTTTATGTTTATAACCTGATAGTGATTGGCTGCAAGTTCGGCACATGTTTACATGCTGTTTAGATAAGTGGGACCCCAGTAAGGAGATGTGGGGGTTCAGCTCATGAATCTTTGATAAGGAATATTAATTCTAATGGACAATGTTAGGCTGGGAGAAGCAGTCCTGCTCTCTTGCCACACCTCAATAAAACCACACTGACAAAAACAGAAGCTCAACATAATGGCAGTCTTTTTCATGGGACAGATTTATATATTTGAGTTGTCTGCCACATGTCATCTGTCTCCATTTTCCTGTTCTTAGACCAAGTGACCAATGCAGAAAATATTCCCCCGGACCAGAAACTTGTGGTAAATGCTGGTAAGTGACAAATACTCAGGCTTTTCTGCTGGGAGTGTAAGGGACCTCCGTGCGAGTGCAGTGCTAATATATTTGCATATTCTAAAAGAAGTATGGGGCGTTTGACTTGCTTTGGTTATAGACTTGCTTTTGGGGTGTTGGCTGGGACAAAGAGATGGGATGGTGCGCTGAGCTTGACTCTGCAAAGAATTAGGCCAGGGCCATACCCTTTAAGTTGCCACCGAACATGCCTTCAGAAATGGTTTTGAACTAACGTAGCTACTATTGAACCTCATCCGAATTCTCCCCTCATTCTCCTACTTTGACCACACTCTACTTGTGACTCTTTGTAATTCCAGGTTGTATTTCCCCTGAATGCATTAAAAACACATTTAGGGTGTCACCTGATAGGGAACTGAAGCCTGTATTTGCTTGTGTGAAAGCAGGGATGTAATGGGCTTATCCTCCTCCTCCTACTGTGCTTCTGGCAGGCACCTCACTGCTCATTTGAAACACAGGCAGGAACTGTAGCATCTATAAGATATGAATTTCTTTAACCCAGAGTGAAAAACATATCTGTTATTGCCAGCAAGTTTGAGGGGTATTTTTATTTATGCTTTATCTCATTTAAGAATCCCATGTTTATTGGAAGGGGACCACTGGCTCTATATTGGTACAGGAGCCCAGTGATGCTGACAGTATTGTTAGATATGCAGTGAAGCAAAGAATTACAAATTGATGGACAATAAGAATTACTCTCCCCATTTTGGCATGTTTGACCATTTGGGAGGTTTAGACAGTGTCGGACTGGGACACCAGGGGCCCACCCAAAAACCTTTGACAAGGGCCCACCAATTAATCTTAGACCAGGGGCCCATTATTTTTCTTCCTCTCCTCACTCAACTTCTATTCTACTAGTCTCTTTTCCTTACATACTATACTCTATTTTTCTATATTTAGCCTATTTGTTCTCATAAAAATAGGGAATGGGCCATGGAATAGGCCAATGTTTAGCAGCATGAGGGCCCACTGACCACCTGGGCCCACTGGGAGTTTTCCTGGTATCCCTGTGGGCCAGTCCGACACTGGGTTTAGATAATTCTGAGCCATTAGTGGATTGAGTTGAATGCATTTCTGTTGGTTGTGCTAAAAGAATCAATGCCACAGCTATTTTCAGCTTGTCTAATTTATTCATGTAGTTGGGCTGACTTTATGGAGGAATAGTTTGATACCATTTGCATGCACGCTCAATTCTCAGAGTGCCATACTTTATATGGAATTGTGATGCTTCAATTGGCCTGTAATGTGTGTAATATTACCCTTCGGCATTGAGCCCCAATTTATGATGGCCCTTAGTGCTTCCCGAGAACTGCGTTATTTTTTTCAGGTGGCTCTGACTAACAGGAAAAATGTGGGAGTACAAAGGGCTCCATCGTCCAATCAATGGATAGAATGCTACTGTATATTTAGATGCAGCATTTTCACATAAGGGCTATCTTATCTTTCGAGACCTATAATGTTTAGGGGTGTTGTTTCCCTTTAAGACAGTGAAATCCTATTGACTGGAATGTTTCTGCCATGTCATAACTTATCTGGCTCTTCTCATTTATCTCTTCTATCACTGTCTCTCCCTACAACAGGTCTGCCAGGAGGATGTCTAAGAAACATCAGCAGAAGATCCTCATAAAAATGAAGGAGACGCATCTGGAAAAAGAGACCGCACAATCTTAATACTCACCATGCAAAAAACGAAAAGGGTACGGATGCCTATAAGCTAATGAAACTGCATCAGCCCCAGTGACCACATTTTCAATTCTTTAGGAATGATTTGTTTCCATTCTTTGCAGGAGCCCAGTAACCCTGGCTGCTTACTTGCAGGAAACTGGGAAATTTCTTGTGCAGCGGAGTTTTAAATTAAATCCATGTCCATCATGGTACTTTGCTGTTAACTTGCAATTGATTACCTTTTAGACAGACAAGGCTGAGTCTCACATAGTCATCAATTTACTTCCCTCATAGCACATACGCAGACAAATTATACTCTCTGGTCCCCCTGCTTACATCCATCCAGCACTGGCTTAGATTCTACTGTGTTGTGTGTTTCTGCCAGTGCAAGTTTGATTCTTCTTGAGAGACGGCAATGAAAAAGATGTGACTCTTGTCGTAAGAGTGCGCTGATTTGCTACTACTTTCTTTTGCAGGTCCAGTACTAAAGACAGTAATCAGGGACCAACCCACAAGCAAGTTAGCAGCGGGGGAGGATTTAGCCCTCAGACAGAAACCAAGGTTCAGCAGACTTCTACTTCAACTAGTGCTATTATGTAGAGAAGCACAGGATCCTCAATACTATGACTGAAGGTAAACAAGTTAGGGACCGCCATATGGGGTTTACCTTGACGTGGTATGGTGGCCTTTCAACTTTATGATCATAACTTTGTAACTAAAAACCCCTGTCTTTGTGAACACATGCATTTGCATATCTACTGAATTACTTAGACAGGGCCCAGGGAATGTGCACTGACCCATTTGGCTATGTCAGTAGCACTTCCCTTATACTTATATACATTTCTACTTAGTAATGTGAGTGCTCCCACAACCCCCTCTTGTATTGGCCAACCCACAAGCAGCCATCATGGCACCACCTCTCCAAAACCAAAAGCCCAACTGACCATGCCTAATAAACTGTAGGTAACCTAAGGAGGTAAACCTATTTTCAAACTCCCACGAAGCAAGTTGTAGGGATACTGTAGCTCAGCACTGCCCTGCCTTCATGATTTGCACTGTAAACTTACCATAGTGTTGTTCAACATTAGAGTGGACAAAGGTCCATGACCCTTGTCCACTCTAATGGAAATCATAAGTCAATTAGCAGACTAGTAGTCATCACGACTTTCACTTTCTTCCTTAGTTGGGTGCACGTCCTCCAATGGCCACTTTCCACTGGCAATACTGACAAAGAAGTTAGTCCAGCACCCGCAGTTGATAAAAGACCCGCAGTTGATAAAAGACCGCATGATCTGAAACGTTGCTGTAATCCCCTTGCACCAATAAAGGCTGTTTTTATTTAAAACTGCGGGTGCTGGACTAAATTCTTTGTCACTATTTCCATAAGTCATACAGGTTTGTTTTTTTTCAGGAGGAGGAACATTCTGGCGAAGTCTAAAAATTCAGTAGAATAAGTGCTTGAGAAAATGCAAGTATGTATTTTTGTGGTCACACCCTCATTGCACTTCCGCCTAATGGTTTTAAAAATTAGTGGTGAGCACAACTTTCCCTTGTTTGTTATAGTTATACAGGAGCAGTGACCAGCTCCATGTTGTAGCTCCCGCCCTTCCCAGCTATAGTCAGGTGATCCCACTGGTGTCTAATAAAAAGGGCAGCCAAGTTTGGGAGTTTTACTTTGAAAGCAGCTAGTAAGTTGCAGGTAAAACTTAGTTCCTTTGTAAATTGTATAATGAAGCAATAAAATTCTTAATGAATCAGATGAAAATTTAGCGTAGGACTGGCCAGATATGGGATGATTTTGACGTAGTTGGCCAGCTTAAATATATTGCAATATATGGACAAACAATCCCTGTTTTGTTTAAAGGGTAAGGCATTTTTCAGTAGCAGTATGCACAAAATGTCTCTGTCTTAAATATATTGATAATGTGTTGAGAGTAGAGGACCTCTTGTATTTGTCTATATGTATTTTGTGGTCACACCCTCATTGCACCCCCGCCTAATGGTTTTAAAATTAGTGGTGAGCACAACTTTCCGTTGTTTGTCATTCCATGAAAGTTTGCCATATCTGGAGCAGGTGTGCACATATTAGTGGGATTAACTATATTTCCCTGATCCAATCCAACATGAAAATTTGGCTTAATTCTTTCTAAATAAGTCTGTCTCCTGCCCTTCCAATACTGGAACTTTGTAAAGAGACGTTAGATACCATATCTGTTATCCTTGGCATTATCTCTTACCAAATTTGACCATACAATTACCTTCATCTGGGACTACTGGCAACTTTCAAAGGTCAACCATGACTTGCTTTGCATGGCCCAAAGGCCCTCAGATTTTTCATGGTTCATCAATGCCTGAGTAACTTTGGATGAAATGATTAACCAGCAACTCCTCTGCATTTGTACCACCTCCATCAAATCATAAGCTACTAACAGAAGAGTCTGGCCCAGAGGAAAGATTGATCACCTCCAAATAGTCATGAAGGGCCAAGGCTGAAGGAAAAATTAACAGACTTAAAGGAACAGTAACACCAAAAACGGTGTCCTAAAGTAATGAATATATAATGAACTGTTGTGTTGCACTAGATTCCAGAATTTCACCTGGAATCATCACAGTCCAAGCTGTCAGACAAACAAGAAGAAATCTACCCGTTGTTTTTCTGTTGTCTCCCTGTCTGCTTAACCTGCAATAACCATTTGACTTCAGGTCGGATCCCACACTTTTCTAAATGCAGAGCCCTGAGGATTTGCATAAGAATAGCACCCAATCTGACCGGAAGTCAAATGCTTTATTTACCACAGCTTTAGCAGACCGGGAGACACCACCATTGAGAAAAACCTGAATGGAACTGCACTGCAAATTCTTATGGCAGGTTTTTTATGTCATTCTGTCATTTGGCTTGTAGCCCTCTGACCACCAAGGATCATTATAGGCCTCTTCTATCTTTGTTTTCAATAAAGGAGGGCAGGGTGCATGAGAAAAAAATCCAACGGCACAGAAAGGGAAAAGTGAACTGGATCAGAGTGAGAGGTAGAATACAAAGAGAGAACAGTGAAACAAAATAAAGAAAAGGTGAGGGAATACTAAAATAAGAAAAATAAAAGAAAGCTCTGATAAAGATAAGAGAACTGAGTAAAAATAGAGGCCTGAAAAAGTACTGGCTGTCAATGAACACTTTTCTGTAGGAGAATAGACACTCCCATTCTTCATTTCAACCTAGAGTATCTCATCTGCTCTTACATAATGGTTTTTCAGAGGGTTTTTCTTTTTTAAGGTTGTTTTGCATCACTGCACTTTGCACTGAAGGGGGTATTATTTTAAAAGATTTGTATAAAATGTCTCCTTTAAACAGACTATCAGGAAAAAGTGTGGCTTTCCTAAGCTAAATTGTGAATCTGAACATCCTCCATGGTTGCATCTTGCAATACTATGTATTCTGGGCCAGTACCCATTTAAGGTGGGCAGGCTCACTGGTTGGTATGATGGCGCTGGTCATGCCTCTGTATAGTTCATACGTTGGAGGAGCAGTATTTTACCATGTGGCTAAAAGTTTGGATTTGTAACTTTGGAGTTGACCACAACATGGCATTGATCTGTCTTGTTATGAGCGTTTCCTATCATGGCCATTGACTGCTTGCCCATATTCCAGCTGCATCTGTCTCTCTTTTTAAATGAGATAGCCTTTCTGGTTCCATGATTCAAGAAGGCTTTGAGCTGGCTACAGCATAAAGGGCCAAGGAGCGCCAGGAGGTTGAGAAGTGCTTGGCAGAGATGGAAGCTCAAAAGAGCCTTTTGGAAGAAGAGACCTGAAAGCAACGGGAAGAGGAAGAAAGGGAAGAGATCAATCAGCTGAGGCAAGAGCTGGTAAGTGCATAACTGTGCATGCTGCAGAGCAGGGTAAGCCAAGACTGTGTTAGGTGTAGTGATGGTTTGCCATCCAATGGCCTTGTTTAGACCACCTCGTGTGAATTCTGATTTGTCATGAACCACTAACCTTGTGCTCATTGGTACCCAACACACCCATAAAGAATGAACTGCACTGACTGCTGCGGGGGGCACATGGTATGAACTGTACACAAATAGTAAACAATTTTTTTTCTCTCCTGTGTTTCACGTGCACAAGGCACAGCCTATCAGGAAGTTCAAAGCTTTGGAAGTTAAAGCCAGTGACGTCCCACTTACTGTCCCCACATCCCCTAACTTCTCGGACAGGTTTAAGTGCTGATGTGCTCCCTGTACTAAGGCAAATCCAGATTTCGGGTGGTGGTTACCTATTCATGCCCTGGACCATACAGTCTATTGTACAAACAAGTGTCCTTTAAATAGTGGCATGAATCCGGGCAAAGATCTGCTCATTGGGGGGGTTATGTGAATACTATATTATATGGCCTGGAGGGGCCTGTTTTTAGGTCTCCCTGTATGTGAATACTTATGTTTTTATTATGTCCTGTAATAAACTGTGGAAATGTAAAGTTTGTCAATTGCCTGCTCAACTTTTGTCTTGGGTTTGTCTGGTTCCTTCCATCAGTCAATTGCACATGTAGCCATGTTAGTCACGTATCTAAGGGAGCTTGTTTTTCCCGATGCTGCTCAGGTAGTGTGATGGCAGTTGCATCTTGTAAGAGCCAGGGCAGTGTGGCTTTCAGTAGTGCTGCACATGGTCTGCCTCTTGTTTCCATTGTATTTATGTAAATAAGAAGAGACAGGGTATTCTGTCTTCAAAATGTCATCTAGCAGAGGATGGAAGCTGGTTTAGCGCTTGTGTATTTTATTGATTTGCAGATTGTGTGTTTCTATAGTTGCAGAACCCCATAGTGAAGTAGGGGATGCTTTATATATGACATATCTTCCATACCTCCCTAAGATGTAGATAACCTAATGAATGACCTTGAATTCAGCCCACATGCCTTTCTATGATGTACCCCACTTTGAGAGAATTGCATAGTCCTGCTCTTATACCTGAACAGAAGGTACCAAGGCCTAGTAAAAGGAAAACTATACCCCTCAAACAATGTATTTTTTGTTGCAGAAAAGCGCTCATATTAAACCCTTCTTCATGTAAATAAACAATTTTCATAATAATATACTTTTTTAGTAGTATGTGCCATTGGGTAATCATAAATAGAAAACTGCCATTTCAAAAATTAAGGACCGCCCTAGGATAGTATGATTCACGGTGCACATAAACATACCAATCAAGCTATACTTGTTAGGTCACAATTAACAGACAGAGTTCTGTCTTTTGCTTCCACACTTCTTCTTGTTAGAGTTGTTGTATTTCTGGTCAGGTGATCTCTAAGCAGCACAAAAGACCATCACGAAATGTGGTTCAAGGCAAGAGATGTAAAAGGACAAAATTGACTTAAATATAATATACCAGTTTGGTAAGATCATTAATATGCCATTTAATTTGATATAAACTGTCTGTTGCTCAATTATTAATTTTGGGGGTATAGTTTTCCTTTAAGCAGTGTTTGGCAGCAGCCAGTGCACATGTAGGGTTATTGGGGTCCCCCCCACACAGTTCATCTGGGCATATAAAGCAGAGGAGTGTCAGCCCTGGGAACTTGATGGTTTGGTGCCAACTTCTGCTTGGAAAGGTCACTACCTGTGAAATAGAACGTCAAGCTCTGGGGCACAATTAGCCCAAGAAGTGAGGTGGCTACCAGCTTGGGGCAAACCTTGGTATGCAGATTCAAGAACGAGAGTAGTTCTGTCGTTTCTGCTTCTACTAGAAGTCAATTTTCGTGCACTTTTATTCTCCCCCCTATATATGTGTCACTATAGGGAAACTAAATGATAGGGAGCTGCAGCACTTTCCACAGGTTGGTAATACAGAGAGCTGAAACTAGCTTGATGTTAAGAACAGAGGCCTGGACTGTTGTCCTTTCCCTCAGCTCCTCAAAATGCCACTGCCCCTCCCAGGTTGGCAAGTAACTGACTGGGGGATACTAATTGTAATATATTGCGCTGTCACCCTTAAGCTAGGGACAGCAGGGTCACATGTTCTCTTCTTCCTGTTTCCTATGCTGAGAGTGTGTGAAAAAGACTAAGCCACCATTTTGCAGTGTGCTGTATATATGTTGCTGTGTTAAACCTGACAAGACACTAATGATGTGCAACAGCTACTTCTGTATATCCCATGCCCAGGTCCCTTCCAGGGTCACACTCTGCACACTGATCAGGGTGATTATTGAGAATATATATTCTCGTGGAGACTGTGGGGCAGAGCAAACGTGAAATGGATCTGCATGGGCAGCACTCTGGTGGGAGACTGGTGCTTCAAGAGGATGTATTGGTCACATGGGCAGTGATTCAGCAGGAAGAATGGCAAGTGCTAACACCAGGATCTCCTTGTAACAGGTGCAGCTCGTTTCCTGTGTAAGGGATACAGTGCCCACCCACATTGATGTAGCCAAGATATGCCCCTGTTTCAGGAGAGCCACAACAGCAAGTTGATCACTGCACTTAGCAAGCTCCACCTACCCACTGGCACTGCCGTCACTGCACCGAGGGAGCTCCTGTCTACCACTAGAACTGTCCTTAACTGCGCTGGACTGCAATCTCTTATATTTACTGGTGGATTTAATACCATAGAAAGAGCCTGTCTTTCCTTTGTAGCAGTTGGACTGTAGCGGCAATCATATAGTGAGCAGGATGAAATCCCATTGGTGTGTATCTTGCTCCGGTTGGTATCATGGCAATTCTAATCCTGAGGAGGAACTCTGAGCAGCCTCTTTTCTTACCCAGAAGTGGCCTACCCACATGATACTTCTACCGCAGCTGGGTATAGGCCTCAAGGCCGGAATGAGTATTAAAATAGGCCCTGGCATTTCAGGTACAACAGAGGCCCAATCAGCCCCAACAAGAGGCTCAAACAGCCCTACATCAGCCCACTAAAATACTGACTTAATATGGCCTTATAGCAGGCCCTCTGGCATTTGCCAGAACCACAGATTGCCAGTTCGCGGGGCTGTAGGCCTTACTAGGGAAGGTAGGTGTCATCAGCGTCATTTCTTTTTTATATATATATTTAGAACCTCCCTCTGGAATATACTCAATTACTGCACTCCTACTGTCTCCCTAATGCCAGCTCAGCCCCACCCCTACTTTCTCAGCTCACGCCACACTTCTACTCTCTCCTTCATATCCCAGCTCATTTACAAACTCCCTACGTTCCTCAATATCTCCACAGCTCAGCCACATGCTACTCCTCAAATGCAAATCAACTAATGAATTCCCTGACACCATCTTTTTGGGATATCGGATCCCGACCTCTATTTGCCACTAGGTGGGGCTGTTAAATAGGAAATAGGCGCTTGCAAAACAGCTGCTTTGAGAACCCTCTGAAAGAGCTCTGAATAACCAACCCCAGCTCTGGTAATGAGTAAGTTGTTAATAACTTTAGTAGAATGTGCCATAAATTGCCTTACCTGTTTTTGCGATCAAGAGGGAAGAGGGCGGGGTTATGCCTATACAAGGTGTTTTGTCACATTTGGTAATTACATCCTGATGAAGGGAGGTTATACTCCCCGAAACGTCGATGTTTGGTGGTGATGTATAATTAATAAAGAGGGGACTTTTAGGGCTGTTAGTAACGACTGTCCATAAAATTGCCCTATTCTTAAATACAGTAATTGTCTACTAGGGATGCACCGCATCCACTATTTTTGGATTCGGTCGAACCCGCGCGAACCTTTGGAAAGATTCCGCCCGAATACCAACCGAATCTGGAATCCTAATTTGGTATGCAATTAGGGGTGGGAAGAGAAAACATTTTTTATTTCCTTGTTTGTGACAAAAAAGTCACGTGATTTCCCTCGCCGCCCTAATTTGCATATGCAATTTAGGCTTCGGTTCGGTCGGGTAGAAGGGATTCGGCCGTATCTGAATCCTGCTGAAAACGGCTGAATCCTGGATTTGTGCATCGTATGTTCTACACTAGCACCTGCTTTTCAGTACAGATCTTCAAGTAAACAATAAACGTCCTTTAACTTTTTGAATAGGATGCCTATAATCCTGAATATTTTTTTAGGAGTAAGATTCCTAGAAAATATTATCAATGTCCCTATAGGTACCATGATCTACTGCAAAAAGAAATCTCACTTTTGGTTTCAAACACCTACAGATCAAATGCCTGCTTTAATGAAGAGATTTTCTAGAAATGCTACCTGTGGCTATATGGTTTGGCTAGAAACGACCATGTTTGCATATTGGTGTATAAGGCGCAAGGCTGATAATTTGGCTTTTATACAATGATTTTGGTTCTTGTGCTTCCTCTTCCACCCCCCTACCCCCGGGATCACATTTCTCTGAGCTCTGAGAAAGTCCAGATTATGGGGCAGGTGCCACAGTGACAGTGCCAATCACAAATTGGAATTCACAAGCTTCTAAACTTTGTGCCACAGGTGGAATCACTGAACATGGACTTATGTCTGGTAAAATGAAAGGGAGGGTAGGGATTAATAATAAATTACATGCCAGGGCAGGTGCAAGTTGTGAGAATCCAATGCATTGTCTCCTCCTCAGGGGCAGCCAGTTACTACTATTCCCTTGATTACTAGACTGTAATAAAATTTACCTGGTGGTCTAGTGGTGCGGGGCGTGGACGGCCGCCACGCGCCGCGCTCCTGTTCCGGCTCCAGCACCGGCGCCATCTTTTGGTTTTCTAGGGCGCGCGCGGCGGTGCCTTTAAGGTCCAGGCGCGCTGGCGCAATTACGCCACGCACGCATTGGCGCACGTTTTGGGCACGAAAATTCCGAATGTATTTAAAGCCCTTCTGATCCCAGCCAGTGCCGTGATAGAACTTTTGTTTCTAGTGGTTCCTGAGCTTGTGCAATCGATCTGAATCTCGTCTGTCCTGATTTCCGTGTTTGAAACTTGCCTGTATCCTGACTATTCCTGAAATCTGTATCCTGACCCTTGCTGCTAGCCAACTCTTCTGCTTAACCCCCTTGATT
>NC_054375.1:9264994-9303043 GCF_017654675.1 Xenopus laevis
AAGAAGAGAGATGCTCAGCAAGCCACCTCGCCCTCCTCTCCGCAGCCCTGACACAAGCACACTCAGCTCTCTCCTCGCACCTACACACGACACTCACCCTCTCTCTGCGGCAACGCTAACAAGCACACTCACCCTCTCTCCTGCACCTACACACTCACGCCTCTCTCCTGCACCTACACAACGCAGCAGCTGCAGCCCTTTCGCCGCACCGCTACACAAGGCACACTCGCGCCCTCTCTCGCACCTAGCACAAGCAGCACTCGCCCTCAGTCTCGCCGCCACCTACGACAAGCACACTCACCCTCGGTCTCTCGCACCTACACAAGCACACTCACCCTGCTCGTCGCCAGCACCTATCAGCAAGCACCTCACCCTTCTCTCCAGCACCTACACAAGCACACTCAGCGCCTCTCTCCCGCACCTAGCAAGCAAGTCCACTCACGCTCCTCTCGTCCCCGCACTACAGACAAAGCCACAGCTCACCCTCTCTCCGGCACTGCTACACAAGCACACTCACGCCTCGTCTCTCAGGACCTACACAGGCACACTCACCGCTCTCTCTAAATTAGACACAAGGCACTCACGCTCTCGTCGCACATCAAAGCAACTATCTCTCTCTGCACATAGCAAGCAACTGACGCCTCTCTCTCGCACATAGCACGAAGCAGCACTCACCTCTCTCCCACATCACACAAGCACCTCACGGGCCTCTCTCTGCTCGCACGCTACACAAGCACCACTCACGCCTCTCTCTCGGCACCTCACAGCACATTCAACCTGCTCGTCTCGGCACGCTACAGCAAGCACACGTCACCGCTCTCGTCTCGCACCTACGAAAAAGCACACTCACCCTCGTCTCGTCGCACGCTACCAGCACACTCACCTGCTCGTCTCGCACCTACACAGAGCAGCAGCTCACCTCTCTGCCGCACTACAGCAAAGCACACTCACACCTCTCTTCCTCGCACCCTAGCACAGCACACTCACCCTTCTGTTCGTCCGGCACCTACACAAGCACACTCACCTCTCTCCGCGCACTACACAAGCACCTCCACCCTGCTCTCGTCGACGCTACACAAGCACACTCACCGCTCGGTCTCTTTCGGCATAGCAACAAGCACACGTCAGGTACTCTCTCTCGTCGCACGGCTACACAAGGCACTCACCCTCTCTCAGCCGGCACGTACACAGCAGCACTCACCTCTCGTCCGCGCACCTACACAAGCAACTCACCCGTGCTCTGCCCGAGCACCTAGCACAAAGCACACTCACCTCTCTCTCGCCGCACCTGACACAAGCACACTCACGCCTCTCGTCCGCACCTACGACAAGCACACTCACCCTCTCTCTCGCACCTACACCAAGCACACTCACCCTCTCTCTTAACATACACAAGCACTCAACCCTCTCTCGCACATACACGGAAGACACTCATTCCTCTTCTCGGCACAATACACAAGCACACTCGAAACCCTCTCTGCTCGCACATTACACAGCAGCACTGCACCCTTCTCTCCGGCACATACACAAGCCCACTCACGGCCGTCTCTCTCGGCACATACACAAAGGCACACTCACCTTCTCTGCGGCGGCACATACACCAAGCACACTCAGCCTTCTCTTGCGCACGATACAGCAAGCACACCACCTGTCTCTCGCACAATACACAGCACACTGCAGCCTCTCTCGTCGCACACGGTACAGCAAGGCACACTCACGGCCTCTGCTGCTAACATAGCCAACAAGCACACTTACCCTCGTCTCTAGGCATACACAAGCAAACGACTCACTCCTCGTCGTCTAGACATACACCAGCACACTCACCCTCTCGTCGCACATGACAGAAGGCACACCATTCCTCTCTTCGCAGCATACACAAGCACACTCAGCGCTTCTCTCGCACATACACAAGCACACTGCACCCTCTCTCTCTGCCAATACACAAAGCACACTGCACCCTCTCTCTAACATACACAGCACTCACCCTCTCTCGCGACATACAGCAAGCAAAACTCCCTTCTCTCGGCACATACACAAAGCACACTCGACGGCCTCCTCTAAATCACAAGCACACTCCACCTCTCTTAATCATAACACAAGCCACATGCACCCTCTCTGCGCACATACACAAAAGCACACTCGATGCCTCTCCTCGACATACACAAGCACACTCACTCTCTCTCGGTCCGCAGCATACAAACAGGACACTCACCCTCTCTCTCGCGACATACAGAGAGCACAGCTCACACCTCTCTGCTCCGCACATACACAAGCACACTCACCCTCGTCTCTCGCACATACACAAGCACACTCACCCTCTCTCTCGCAACATAACCAAGCACAACTCACTCCTCTCGTCGTAACATACGCAAGCACACTGCATCGCCTCTCTCTCGGGCATATACACAAGCAGCACTCACCCTCTCTCTCGCACATAACAAAGCACACTCACCCTGCATCTCATGCACATACACAAGCACACTCACCCTGCAGTCGCTCTCCTGCGCACATACACAAGCTCAACGTGCTCCTAGTCTTCCCATTTACCAGCAGTCGAGGCAAGGCACCCTCAGTCTCACAGGCACCCTGAGTCTCCTCACAGTGACAACAATGCAGAGGTTAGCCATTACCCACAGAGAAGCAGGCAGAGGCCTCCTCGACTCAGTTCCGGTCCACACAACACACACAGCCTCAGTGTGACCGAACTGCTGGCAGATGTCGTGAGCCTGATACGTGTATGAGGAAGGAAATGTCAGGTAATTAACTGAGGTCATTAAAGACACCAAATATGGGACCAGGGGCAAATGGTTTTGGCTTAATGGCTCCGGCGCTTGCCCATGAACACTATGTCTCCTGCTTCCCCCATGGCTCGCTCCATCGCTTCAGTCCCACGTCCGCCCACGCCAAACCTCCGGCATTCCCCGCAGGCAGGAGGCGGTGGCTGATGGTCTCTGGTAGCTGCCTGAGAGATTGCGCTTGGCTGCGCGGCGCTGCTGTAATACTTATCGGCATTGGAGAACGACCGGCACTGGGATTCCCAAGCAGCCACCCCAGGGGACCCCAGCCAGTGTCAGTGCCTCCATCTCGCATGCTCTTAGTCGCTTCCAGTGCAGATATACCAGGGAGTCACACCCACAGGCAGCCGATTCTGGGGAGCTGTCAGGCAGGAGTCATACCACCGACCCCTCCAGTGCAAGTAGAACATCCATACTGGAGTCATACCTACCACGGTCAGACCTACCTGTATAAATTCATTGCTGCCATTGAACTCTCCCCTGGATGGATCCATACCTAAGTGTCATATGTACCTAATCCAGTGCCTCCAGCATCTCTTCCTCTGAGGAACATCTAAAGCTGCAGGACCACCAGCATCCTTTCCTTGGGGGGGGGTCACACCTTCCTTGGCTGGACATCAGCTTCCAACCCTGGAAGTCCCTTCTCACCTACTCAGACCTCCGTCTCAATTTCACTCCTAACTGGAGCTTCAACATCCAAATGAGTCACATCTAGCCCTGGCAGAACCTCCAGTATCCCTCACTTGGCAAACTGATGTTTAGTGGGACCACCAAAATCCACCCATGTGAGTCCACATCTAGCCTGACTGCACCTCCACCATACATCATACTAAAACTGAACTCAAAGGTGAACAACCCCTTTTAAGGAACAATTTTTTTGTGGTACCACCAGAAGCCATCCAAGTGAGTCACACCTAGCCTGACTGCGCCTCCAGCATGCCTTTGAGTAAACCTAGCCCCTACTCCTATCTACAAGCCATCTCTAATGGACCTCCAGCCTCAGTTTGGAGCCACACTTACTCTAAATGGACTGGAATGTGTGTGAGTCTCACCTAGCTTTATAGGATCCATCAGACCCTGTGGTATAACCAGAAGCCATCTCTGCGGGTCATGCCGAGTCTGACTGGACCCCAGTTTACAGTCAAAATTCCCACTACTTCTACCAGCAACCATCCATAGCTAACATTCACATTCGCAGAGAGCCATACAAATGTCCTCCATATAGGTCCCCTGGTCCTGCTACCCATTACCCCAGGTTAGTGGATTCATTCATAGGTGTTTGTGCCCTTATTTATTACCCCCTCCTGTACTTATTTAATTTACCCAAGTTGGCGCCTTATGACCTCCAGCACTTTTGTAGCAGTTCCCACTATTTATCCCTCTAAATTCAGTGCCCAATTGTATTTCCACAATCTGCCAAATCCCTTAATGCATGCCCCATAGTCTTTCCTTCCTACCCTTGGGTCTTTCATCCGGCACGCTGCTTCCCCCACTCTCCCCCTTCCTGTAACCCCCTCCTTGGCCCTCTTCGTCCACCTCAACTCTGGGGATGACGGCTGGGGAATTCCCTCATGGGAGCCCAGGGAGGGTGCCACAAGGGGGGGCGAAGTTTGTGCCCTACGTGGCTGCTATAAGATGCTCTCTGTAATTCTACTGCTGGCACAAGGGGCTTTACTTGACCTTTACCTGGTACAGACCTATACTGGTGCTCTTGGATAGCCACTGACCTAGTAGTGGTAGCTGGATGGGGTATATTTTACTCCAAAAACAGCAGAGGCCAAAGAGCTAGACAGGGTTCACTTAAAACCCTCTGGATATGGGCAAGTGAAACCACACAGGAAGGGTCAATTTGCTTACAGCCACCTGGCTTGGCTAATTTACCTCAATTGCATTTACTCCCAAAAGTGGCTCTGATACTTTGCACTCCCATACTAGACCAGATTGAAGCTGGAGTTCCCCTTGGGTGCACTGGGTTTAGACTCACAGTTTCTCTCTCTGTACCATTACTATGGACACTAGTCCGTTCCCTCAGTGCTGATCCTCGAGGCTGGCTGCACCAAAGAGCAACTGGATACTTTGTGGCTTCCTGTCTGGACCTACTCGACAGCTATGCCCTGTTGGAGCTCATGTTGGAAGAAAAGCTGCCCTACTCCCCTTTTATGCGTTATCCCCTACTTGTGGTGTATTTTGTGGCTTTAGTCTCTCCAGTGCTTTGGCTATTTGAGCTGGACGCTGTAGCCCCACCAGGCTGCTGTCGTCTTTTCTTGCGTTTTCTTTTTGGTACTCTTGTTGACGCTCCTCTTCTTGCCCTACGGTGCTTTTTCATGTTGGGTCCAGCTCGTCAACCTATCTCAGTTTTCATGCTAAAAAACATCTTCTTCTTGGGCTGCCATTGGCTAGAAGTGCTGGAGCTGTGCTGTCTTATAAGATCCCCAGGTCCTGAGCATTCTGACCGGCCTCCTGGACAGTTCAGTCATTGTGTGTCCGAAAATGATATGGGACCTCATGCCTATGTCAACACACTGGCTGTTGCCTCACAGACCTGAGGATCATCACAGCTCCATCTGTAGAAGACCATGGTATTCCAACATGGGTCACAACCAGATTTCAACCTGAAATTCACCCTATATTAGTGGTTGCTAAACCTTTTCCTTTTCATTCCCACCCTCGAAGGTCAAACCTTTGGCCAGGCCCCCTTGTAGTTCCAGCCATTGATCAGGGTATTCCTTGAAAGTCCAAGGTTCACTCAGGGTCCCTCTTGAAATTCCAGCAGGTCCAAACTTTGGTTACGGCCCCCATTAAAGGTTTGGCCTTTTGTCAGGGTCACCCTTAGATGGTCTAACTTTTAGTCAGGACTCCACTTGAAGATCCAACTTTTGCTCAAGTTTAACATTCAGTCAAGGTCTTCCTTGAAGGACCAACTTTTTTTAGGGCCCCTCTTAAAGGTCTGATGTTCAGTCAGGGTCCTCCTGGAAGGTTGAACCATAGGTCAAAGTCTCATTTAGCCAGTGAAATGGGTACAGATATAGAAAAATATCACTGTATCAGCCATGCAGCCATAGTTCCAAAAATATCTTGGGCACCAAATACATATTCACCATTAATCTCACCCTAACTTACCTTCCAGGTGGGATTTTTTGTGTAAATTGGAAAGCAAATGGCAATATTCTACAGTTCGTACCCTAAATGTTCATACTTTCCCCCCTCACCACTATTTCCAGCCCTCACCGTGGGGACAACCCCAGAGTTTGGAAACTACTGCCTTAGAGGCACAAAGCTCAGCAGGACTTCAGTGTGTATGTGCCGATATTTACAGGGAAGTTATCCAAAAAGACCTGAAATGGACCATGGGTAGAAAATGGTCAAGTTCAAAGAGTTTCCCCAAGCTGGAAACAGGTTGTTTTAAGAAATGGAGTTCAGCTTCCAAATGGTGTTGGTTCTGACTTCCTAAAATCTATTTTGATATTTTTTAAAAATACTATTGAAAGTGTGGTGACTAGCCCTTTAAATAATTCTGTATGGTATAGAATCATTCTTACAGGGATCCTGGTCATCATCATAAAAAGCAATTGCCAATGTGAACTATGACATCAATGTCGCTGTTTGTGCTTGCGTGAGGAAGTGTATTGTCTGGTACTAAAGTATTTGTCTCTAGCAGCAGTCCCACCTTCCTTTATGGCGGAGATTCTAGATACAGGTGCAATACTGGTGGCCTCGTGTCACAAGGTTGGATCAATTGCACAAGATAGGTTCCACATATTTAGTCATGGGAGTGAAAGAGCTAACAATAATCAATAACTATTTAACCCTTTATGCACCAGGCACTTTGAGGTCTCCATGCTATGTGTGGCTTATGGTGGGCCCCCATGATCCTCTTTGATACAGCTGCATTCCTTTCTCGACTAGACAATAGTAATTGGGTTTATTCTGTACCAACTCTTGGGTCCTGAGGGTAAATCCTTAGATTTAATCTGGGTTTGGTTCAAAAAAGGTCAAGTAACACCATCTAAAAAAGAAACAATGCTACACCAAGACAATAATGTTCTGAACTGCCAAATTCCCTTAAAATGGTACTAGTGCACCCACCCAAAAGGGCACTGAAGTTATTTAGTTTGTGTGGGAGTTGCCACCTCATAACCTTTATAATCTGATCTTTACATTCATGCATGGCTCAACTGCGCTTTATTTAGACGCATGCTGCACACATAGTATTTAGACGCATGCTGCAAACAGTTTTGATATGGATAATGAATTTGAAACAACAGCACCACCTGTTGGTCATTTTACCGACTGCCTACCATCGGCTGAAAATTTATTTAGTGAGAAATTGCTGTCACCTTCCATAAAGATCTACCCAGCCCTGGTATGTAGTTTAAGGCAATGATGAAGAATTATGGGATTACCCAGCATCCCTCTGTTTGGGTGTCATAGCTTTAGGTCAGTTGCTGGAAACTGCAATTCACTGAAAGCTGGAATCCCACTCAGAAGGTTGCTGTGCAAAGCTATGTGCTAACATAAATATTCCCAGCTTTCAGCAACCCAGAGGCAATCAATAGGAAATCCAATTTCCAAGTATTCGCAAATTCCCATGTATCTCGGCTTTGCTTATCCATTGGTGGAGAATGCCCAGCATTCAAAAAGGATACAAATGAATTAAGGTGGGAAAATAAGCTATACCCTCATACTGTACTGTCTAAGGGAATCAATATGGCACCTCCCTCCTCCCATATGTATAAATACAAATATACAGAGAAGGAATGTTCTGGGCACACAATAAGCTATACCCTCATACTGTACTGTCTAAGGGAATCAATATGGCACCTCCCTCCTCCCATATGTATAAATACAAATATACAGAGAAGGAATGTTCTGGGCACACAATAAGCTATACCCTCATACTGTACTGTCTAAGGGAATCAATATGGCACCTCCCTCCTCCCATATGTATAAATACAAATATACAGAGAAGGAATGTTCTGGGCACACAATAAGCTATACTCCCATACTGTACTGTCTAAGGGAATCAATATGGCACCTCCTCCTCCCATATGTATAAATACAAATATACACAGAAGGAATGTTCTGGGCACACAATAAGCTATACCCTCATACTGTACTGTCTAAGGGAATCAATATGGCACCTCCTCCTCCTCCCATATGTATAAATACAAATATACAGAGAAGGAATGTTCTGGGCACACAATAAGCTATACCTCATACTGTACTGTCTAAGGGAATCAATATGGCACCTCCTCCCATATGTATAAATACAAATATACAGAGAAGGAATGTTGTGGGCACACAGTAAGCTATACCCTCATACTGTACTGTCTAAGGGAATCAATATGGCACCTCCCTCCTCCCATATGTATAAATACAAATATACAGAGAAGGAATGTTCTGGGCACACAATAAGCTATACCCTCATACTGTACTGTCTAAGGGAATCAATATGGCATCTCCTCCTCCCATATGTATAAATACAAATATACACAGAAGGAATGTTCTGGGCACACAATAAGCTATACCCTCATACTGTACTGTCTAAGGGAATCAATATGGCACCTCCTCTCATATGTATAAATACAAATATACAGAGAAGGGATGTTCTGGGGGCACATTTCTATACATCTCTAGAATAAAATCCTACATATACAGGCACACAACCATTTGAACAAATAACAACTGACAGTTTTGGTTTCCTCCTCATCTTGTATCTGGGCCAGATGGGGGCAGGGAATAGACTCTATACTGACAAGTAAGGCACAAATATAATTGTATTTAAATGGGTGAGTAAGAAATGTATGTGGGTGGCAGGGAAAAAAATCTGCGTTCAGCAGATGCAACAATTTATCAAGTGACTGCATCTATGTGGGTGCTGGCATTGTAACTTTGCTCTAATTATGAGCAAGATGCTGGATGAGTGATTTTTGTGTAGGTTACATGTACTCTGCATTTACATAGAATTGTAGTCTTTGGAAAGGGAGTGTGACTGTGGGATAGCAGGTATAGTAGGGAGAGATGGTGTCTATAGTAACAGTGGATAATAGTCTCTGGGAAGGGGGGTGTGACTGTGGGATAGCAGGTATAGTAGGGAGAGATGGTGCCTATAGTAACAGTGGGATAATAGTCTCTGGGAAGGGAGTGTGACTGTGGGATAGCAGGTATAGTAGGGAGAGATGGTGCCTATAGTAACAGTGGATAATAGTCTCTGGGAAGGGAGTGTGACTGTGGGATAGCAGGTATAGTAGGGAGAGATGGTGTCTATAGTAACAGTGGATAATAGTCTCTGGGAAGGGAGTGTGACTGTGGGATAGCAGGTATAGTAGGGAGAGATGGTGCCTATAGTAACAGTGGATAATAGTCTCTGGGAAGGGAGTGTGACTGTGGGATAGCAGGTATAGTAGGGAGAGATGGTGTCTATAGTAACAGTGGGATAATAGTCTCTGGGAAGGGAGTGTGACTGTGGGATAGAAGGTATAGTAGGATAGATGGTGCCTATAGTAGCATTAGGATAATAGTTTGTGACTATGGCAGGTATAGAAAGGTCAGATGGAGCCTAAAGGGAAGTGCAATAGATCTGCTGTGAGATTCCAATGGAAGGTTTATGTTCCCTATAAACAGTGCCATATTGGTTCAACTGACTAAAGCTTTCTTCATTGACTGAAAGATCAATAGACGGACCTCCAGTTGGCCTTAGATAGTTGGTTGATTATGGACAATGGAGAACACCTATGGCCATTGGTGAATGAGTTGTGCTTGGTCCTGGGGTTCAGAAACTGACCCTTGCAGTTGGGTTTGATAAAGACTTGCTGTTTATGAGTGTGTGGCACAATCACTCTATATACCACAATAGAACCCAGTGCTGCCCTGCATTAGGGGGCTCTTTTGGAAGCAGAGCTGCAGGGGTCAGTTTTCTGACTTATCAGCGCTCGGCTTTATTCATTTTCAGTTTGAAACACTTTCTTAACTGCCTATATTGTGTGAGCTTACATAAAAAACAACTACTTTCATCTGGGATATTTAAGGTGAACTTTTTCCTGACCATTTCGTGTGCACTGGACTGGTGTCACCTGCACACTGTTTACCCGGGGGGGTTATCACCATAAAATCTACAAGCTGATGTCCCATAAAGTCACCAAAGCTACGGATCTTCTACTGCACCAGGACAAAGCCTCTCCCCATCCCTTTGAGATGGTCATGGGAACAGTACTACAGTCTACCTCGTCCCCTCAAGCATGGTTCAAGCGCTATCTCACTGGCTCCTGCTTGCCCAATGGACTTTATGGACTGGTTCCTTGTCTGTGGTGCTTCATACAATCCTCCATTACTCTTCTGTACAAGGGCTGTCCCTTCTGGACCTTTCCCACTCCCAATATCCACAATCTTGCCAAGTTATCAACCAGGTAAAGCCACCCAAGGGCTGCCCTTCAGGTTTCCTGATTGCATTTGTTACACCTGAACTCTACCATACATCAGGGAGATACGATAACCTACCTACCGGGACGTCCTACTGCAGATAACCTGTGTCTGGTTAAACAAAGCCTGTATAGTGCATGTATGTTTATGTCATGTGACATGTAATACAGAAAAGGTAACTGTGTGTGGTTCTTAGCACTGGCTGTTTCTTACTAAACAGAGTGGCCTTCTGCTTATAGGGGATGCTGGGACTTATAGTTCAAGAGCTGCAGGTTTCCCATGCCTCTCCTGTGTGCATAAAGCAATTCTTATTTTTATACTAAATAAATATACTATAAAACTGACGGGTAGCACGTTATATACTCATGTCTACACACTGATTCCCGATTTCAGGGGTACAACATGCTTCTGCAGTGAATTTGCTACAACCTGTTACCCCTATAGGTGCTAGTTTAAAAGCAAAACTGCCAGATTAAGACACTGCTTAATAAATACAGGGCTGCCTGTTCGCGCAGGAGGCAAAAAGATTGTCAACCCCTTTTACTGTTAAAGGGGGAGAAAAACTATTTATTCTGGGCTTTAAACAACCTCTGCTGGCCAAACTTCTAACCGCAGCTATGAAACAACTTTGCGGGGTAAGTTAATGGGCTCCCGCAGTTTTGTAGCAGCTCTAAATGTGACGTAAAGATATTCGTTTCTAGTGATAAATGAGTAAGGAAATTCATATTCCTTTGTATCTGCGAGATTTGAAGTTTATTTTAAGGATGAGCAGTTTGGAGCGGGTGGCAGAAAGTATTTTTATTTACACTGTACAGCTCTGAAGTCGCTAAGAAAATGTATTTACAGTTATCATATATATATATATTTACCTCCTATTAAGTGATTGTAATCTATTGTCATTGATTAAAGTGGCGTTAAATTTTGGAACAGGACTCGTGTGTTTCTCATGGAAGCCCTACAGCCGCTTTGAGGAGAGGCTCGGCTGGTTTGAGGACAAGTTACCTAGGGCATAATAAAGGGAGTGGAAGGGGAAGCAAGCTGAGGATATCCATGATTTATGTAACAGGGGTGGACAAGGTTGGAAAGATTTAATTGAGAAATATCGTTTTAAGGATACAACCGTATTCTTAAAAAGCGGTTGTATTCTTAAAAGCATTTTTGGGATTTGTGGTCAAGCAACAGTTGCTTAAAGTGTGGCAAATCTTTTACCAATCCCGTCCCTGCTGCATCTGGAAGGCAACTTTCATCATACGTTTACGCTTAATAAAATGTTAGGAGTATATAATATACACACATACAAGTGCACATGTAATCACAAACAGTGCGTGGCCTCACTTGACTGCATCATTCCAAGACTCCACTCTGCTGCAGCAGTTTAACTTGGGCTGCCATCAAAGATTCCCTGTCCAGACTACTCATTGAGTCCCAGGTGATGTATCCCTGGTCTGGCTGCTCAGAATGCTTCACTTGCTCCAGCCTCAAGTAGTCTTCCTCCTCTGGAATCTCTAGGAGGTCACTCTGGGGCAGCTGCATTAAAAGTTTCATATGCTCCTCTCTCAGCAGATCCAATGAGAGGTAACCCTGGTCTGAGAGCGGAGAAGAGTAATGTTCTCCAACAGATACGCTGTCATCTTGCGGAGGGCTCAAGTGGAGATCCTGTCTACAGATTTGTCCATCCATTAGGATAGGCTGCCATGTTTGCACACTTGAGCCCCCTTCATGCAGGTGAGGCTGGACCAGGAGGCTTGAAGGCCCTTCTGCAATAATAGGGTCGGTTACCATGGTAGAGAGTGGCTTAGCAATGACAGGGTTCATCATAGAGATTGAACAATTGGGAATGTGCACAAGTGGTTTAAGCTGCTGCGTAAGACCTTCGCTAATATCTTCATCTTCATGGTCAGATTCCACTCCATCATTGGGCAAACACTGTTTCTGGAACCAATCGGGATGCTCGTCCTGCCAGACCTTGCACTTGTTCAAGGCTTGCATCAAGAAGTCATAACTTTTGGTTTGCTGCTGTGGAGCGGTGACCTTAACTCCAGGACGGCACTGTTCTATCCTATGAATCCTAAAGAACACATCTTGTAGGTCTTGCGGGATGCAGTACTGGGGGCACATTTTAAATAGAGAGGGGATGTTGTCAATGCTGCTCAAATCGCTGAAATAAGCCACCACATAACGCTCTTGTATATTCATTTCAAAGTCCGGGATGATAAAGTTGAGGGTGAGGGAGAAGAGGTCACCCTGGTCAAGGGAAAATAAATGCCTGTTTTCTCTCAGCGCCACTTTGTTCCCTTCATAATTTTGCCTGGCTAGCCATTTCTCTTGTGTCCCCCGAGAACACAGAAGCAAAATAGTCCCGTTCACTTTCTCGATCTCAGCCTTCTGATGGTTCAGCCATGTTGCGGCACCGGCCAGTCCGATGTTATTAACTTGACAACGGTCCAGCACGACCTCCATTCCCCAAGCGTCCCGCAGGAAATCCGCAAACTTGATTACCACGTCCAAGTACCGGCGACTGTCTGCAGAATACACCAGCCAAACCTTCTTTACTCCCGGTTGTATTAGGTCCGGAGCTGGAAGAGCAGAGAGATAATAAATCAAAAGGGATTGTTCATAGCAATAAAAATGCATAAAACGGAGACTATAGAATATTATCTTATGACGTTATCATGTTATACAACACTGCTTCTCCATCAGAGTTTGTTTCTTGTTACAACCAGGTGATTCATGCTGCTGTACTGTGACAGCTCAACTCCTTTGTTTTCAGCAGGTAATTAAATATTGTTAGGTTAGGTAGCATAGTAATTAACCATAAACCATCAACACAGCAAAAAAATGCCCTGGACTTACCTGGCTTAGAATCTTCTGCTGTAAAAAGAAAAAAGAATACAGTATTAGTAAATATTTAATTTCCCTGTCTTGGTAGCAAATACTACATGCCCGCTAACCCACTGCCTTATGGATGCCTTAGGCTGTATTTAAAGGAGAACTAAAGATCCTTGGTTCAGATATGTCACACCCTAGGGGTCATTCACGTCTGCAAGTGCAGTGACTATGACTATTGTTTTTTTTCCCCTAAGAAAGACCCAATTTAAACTCAGTTCAAATATTTCTCATTAAAAATTAGATTTATAAAGAGAGAATTAGTGCAAAGAATCACAAGCTCTCTAAAGAATCATTTGCTCTCCCTAGCTGCCCCCCATAGCGATATCAGAGACTGAAAGAGAGAGAACAACCCATGGAACTTACTCTTTGAATCATCTAGGCAAATGATTAAGATGGGCGCAAGGAGGATGATAAAAGCTGCCGGTATGAAGAACAAGCGCAACCGCTTGTTGGACACCGGTGCTGTTGAGACACATTTATAAACAAGATTAGTCTAACCCGAAACAACATCTCCAATTCACTGTTAAGTATTAGTAACCTTGATATGAAAGAGAAAAGGTCCTGTGGCAGGTTTTACATATAGGGGACATAAATCCTCCACTTATATCTGCCATTCTTGTGACCATATTTGTTACTGTGACTGTTACTGTCTCCTGAGATTGCAAACAGCACTCTAGTCTTGCTTTATGGCACAGAATTCCATGCCGTTTAACAGAGCATGGCTGCAGGTAAGAAGTCTATATGCAGATAACTGGGGTTTCTCACTTACGGGGTGAGGTTGTGCTACATTGCGGCATGTGATTATAACGGATACAGTCAGTCTTACAGGTTGGCAGAACAGCCCATACCTAAAACGAGAACGAGTCACTGTTAGAAAGCATGAAAGCCATGGTAGATGCAATGTAAGCTCACACATTTAGTGCAAATAGTGCCTACTGAACACCTCTATTGATGGCTTGTGGGCTGAGCCCTGCCCCCTGGCCATACCAGACAACTGGATACTTCACCTGGATAAAATACCAGCAGAGGGGGTCAGCTGCCAGGCCCCTGAAGGTATGATTCATAGGCTCGGAGCAATTATCCTGTAAAAACAAACCAGAATCAGAACTGTTAACCACGGCATTTACAATGTGGAGTGCAGGGCGCCTTCCATTTTGGAGCACAAGAGACCTGTAGCCGCCCCCATGAATAAAGCACTGCATGCGTTCAGGGTGCTTGACCGATTTTCTATTTTCCCAGCAAGACCCCAGG
Organism: Xenopus laevis; assembly: GCF_017654675.1. Classification (NCBI taxonomy): domain Eukaryota; kingdom Metazoa; phylum Chordata; class Amphibia; order Anura; family Pipidae; genus Xenopus; species Xenopus laevis. The sequence goes on from NC_054375.1 coordinate 9,279,349, forward strand.
CACACATGCTCTTTTCTTGAGCACTGAGGAGCGCGATCTTGCAAGAGTACTTCTTTTGGGGGTCTTCCTAAATGACTCCTAATGAAAAAGACTACGCAATAAAGAAATACAAGTGGACACAAAACTTCTATAAAACCCTCCCACTGCATTAAGTAAGCAGCTCAATGCAAAAGGATGCTCCAATGAGAAGCCTGCCTACCAACACTAAGAGGCACATTTATCAAGGGTCGAATTTCGAATTCATGTGAGTTTTTTAAAACACCCATAAACTGCCATGAACTCGACCAAACTAAATTTATTAATAAAATCAAATTTTTAAAACTCGGGTGAATAGAATCGACCCGAAAACTCAAATCGAATTTGAATGGAATTGAAAAAACTCGAATGTCAGGAAGGCTGCAAACAACTGCAGAATTGATCCCTCTCCCATTGACTTAAACAGCAATTCGGTAGGTTTTAGGTGGCGAACAGTCAAATTCGAGTTCTTAAAGGTCCAGGGTATGATAAATCTCGAAAATCGAATTCGGATTTTTTTAAAAAAACTCGAATCGAATTTGAATAATTCCCTGGTTGAATTTGAAAGTTTTGACCATAAAAAACGCGAAAATTTTAATTTTCAATTCGACCCTTGATAAATCTTCCCCCAAATCAGCCTATAATCTAGACATAGGGAGATTACTGGGCAATTTTGTCTGCTGATATTACACTGTAATCACACAGGCGGCATCGGGTAGGCTCCCATCCTATCAGCAAAGAACAGAGCAAACCTTACACTAAGTGGGCCACAGAAAGCCGTGAACTGCACATAAGTAAGGGCCTGGCACAACATAAATTCAATCTCCTTTTTAATCCCATGGTGAGAGCCATCATTTCTACTCAGCAAGGAGCAACGCTTATGCTAAATGTTAACTGCTGAGTGGTGTGTTCGTACCTTTGCACTTACCGGGATGTAAAGTTATAGGATATTCTGGACTTCTAAGTGAAACTATGAAAGTGTTCTTGAACTAGAATCCTGTAGTCGCAACTGTCACTCCTGGTGTCGAAACTCACAATGAGGTCGTCGCCGTCGCTCTCCGCACTAATGTTGGGATCCCAGCAGTCTCCTGGGGAAAGGAAAATATAATATTCTGTGTATATATACAAAATAGGAATATCGGCACTCTCAAAAAATAAGTGATTCAGATGCCTGGGTGCAGTTTTCAAAGGGTTCCAAAAATATATGATCAAAAAAAAAACCACACACCTCAGGTCTTATTAAGAATTTGTATATTTTTATTTGGCACATACTGATGTTTCGGCTGCTCCTTCAGCCTTTTTTTTTTAAAATAAAAAAAAAATTACACACACATGCATTATATATATATATATATATATATATATATATATATATATATATATATATATATATATATATATATATATATATATTATATGAAAATGTGATGGTAGCTAGGTGCAGGGGGAAAGGAACTATGGCAACGCAGGAGAGTGCTACAGTAAGACCCCCAGACAAGATACTGAAGGTACATTATGCTTTCCAATATTCCACACATCCCATCCCATATCCGTCCACCGCAGCTTAAAAAAAAAACAAAAAAAAAATTGGTTTTCATTTTTTATTATTTGTGGTTTTTAAGTTATTTAGCTTTTTATTCAGCATCTGGTTGCTAGAGTCCATATTACCATAGCAACCTACATTGATTTGAATAAGAGACTGGAATATGAATTGGAGAGGGTCTGAATAGAAACGAACAGAAACGAACAATGAACATTAGTTGATAGTAGTAAAATATATATATAGAAAATTCTCTGGTCTCGGTAGAACTCACCAGTTGTGAGAAGAGGTCCAGGTCCAGGTGCACCGCACTGAACTTCAACTAAGGGACGCGGACCACCGTGTAGAAAAAAAGAGCAGGCACTTCTAAAGACCAATCCTCCAGGCAAACTTTTTCGATGCACAGGGATACAGCCTTACGCGTTTCATATAATTCAGATACTTACGCTAAGTACTCACACTTCCCACAAGCATATTTAAAACAAATAGAGCCAATCAATGTTAAGTATACTTCAGTGTCATAAATGAGGCAAAATGGAACACCACAGATCTCTTAATATGACATCATTGAGCAATAGGCAGGTTAGACGCCATCTGGTACTCTATATTGAAATGGGATGGCACCGAATCCACTTTTTGGGTTTTCGGCCGAACCCCCGAATCCTTCACGAAGGATTCGGGGCCGAATACCGAACCGAATCCGAACCCTAATTTGCATATGCAATTAGGGGTGGGAAGGGGAAAACATTTTTTACTTCCTTGTTTTCTGACAAAAAGTCAACGCAATTTCCCTCCCCGCCCCTAATTTGCATATGCAAATTAGGATTCGGTTCGGCCGGACAGAAGGATTCGGCCGAATCCGAATCCTGCTGAAAAAGGCCGATCCCGAACCGAATCCTGGATTCGGTGCATCCCTAATATTGAAGTTAATTCAAGAATCGAACAAATTAGGAGAAAACTCTTTTTCTAATTCTAAATCCAACTCTGTATCATGTATTTTGACATACAGTATAGTCCCCAATACTTGGGAGATTTTGAACATTGTAAAAAAAGAACTAACTATACTGAAAACTGACCCTACATTAGACACTATTTTACGAGACGGTTGCCAATTTGTCTCAAGAAAATTGAGGACTTTGAGAAACGTTTTATCCCCATACACGTAAGAAACCCACATGGCCTACACACAGGTTCCTTTAATGTGGCACATCTAGATGTATCACCCTGTCAATATGTTATGGTGGGAGACAGATTCACTTCATAAACTACAAAAGAAATGTACAAAAAAAACAATACATAAAGTGTAATACAAGGTCTTTGGAAGTGCCTGCTCTTTTTGAGTTTGAGTAAGAAAGAATAGGCAATAACAATAAATGTGGTAGCCTTACAGAGCCATGTTTTTTAGATGGGGGTCAGTGACCCCCATCTTTAGTAAAGATTTAAGCTGTGCTCAGCTGGGGAATAAGAGGGAGCGGATGATGATTTTTAATAGCCATGCAATTTAATTCCCTGTAGTTTATACAGGGTCTCAAGGACCCGTCTCTTTTCTTAAAAATTTTTTAGAGCACCTGCAGGAGAAGATGATGGGCAAATGAACCCTTTTGCAAAATCCTCTTGAAGTTATGCCTTTAATTCTTTGTATATAGGTGTGGAAATATTAAATATTCTTCCATAAGGGATTTTAGTTCTGGAAGTGATCCCATGAAGCTTTATGGAGAGGCATATGATGAACGGTTCTACCAAAACAAACTGGGATTTGTCGTTTCGCACTTGGAGGTGCCAAAGGTTAGGTACCCCCAAGTGAATGTATTTACTTACCTGAAACCCCAGGCCGGTGCTTCCTATCAGCAGAAAACTGCACCCGGCCCGGGGTTATTTCAGCAAGCACCACGGAGCAATTCTCTTCTTCTTCGTGGCGGCTGCGCATGCGCATTAGAGTGAAAAGACTATAAAGTCGGCTTTTTCATTCTACTGTGCTTGCATCTTCCCCCAGGAAACTTGAATAAAGAAGAAGCCCGAGGAGAGTGCTCAGTGATGCTCACTAGAAAAACCCCAGGCTGATGCAGTTTTCTGCTAATAGGAGCACCGGTCCTGGGGTTTTCAGGTAAGTAAATACATTCACTTGGGGGTGCCTAACATTTGGTAAAGTTGGGAGGACATCAAAGCTTACTTTTTCTGAATGTTCTTTATTTAAAACATAAATAACATCCCTGGCTTCAGAGAAACAGGACCAGAATGCAACGGGGTACTATCCACCCTTCTATCGAAATAGGATAGGGTTTGGTGGTTAGAGACAGTCCTGCTTGAGATGGAGTGTATTAATGCTTGACACGAATCTTGCGTCCCTTAAGGGTAAGAGCACACTGGGCGATAAGGTCGACTGCGACTTTTAAAAGCGAGTTCTGGCAACAAGTCGTTCATTTTGTCAGAACACGCAGGCAGATGCAAATCTCCAAGCTATTATGCACACAGCATGATTTGAGATCGCAAGTAGCTGTAAAACGCAGAGAGACCCTTTTTGAAGTGATTTGTTAGAAATAGCTTGTTCATAGAGAAGCACAGAAATCCCCTAGAAGCACACACAACGATTAGTCGCCCGCGATAACATGGAAATACGCTGTCGTCATGGACGCCACGTTACCCCTACGGAAAAACGATGCGTCATATCGGTACAAAAGGTCGCACCCATAGTGTCAACAAAAAACGTCGAGAGAAACAGGCCGAGAAAACACGCTAGAAAAAATGCCTTTTTTAAAGAATAGTTTTGATACAGACAGGCTGATTGATCTGTTAGAGGAAACGGCCAGCTCTATATATGACCAACATGATGGCATATCACAATAGGCAGACCACGAAGCATCTCTGGGACGAGGTGGCAGTCCAAATAATAGGAGGCTGGGAAATCTTCTTTCAGAGGATGAAAAGAATAAGAAAGGTAACTGTTTGGCCACCATTTTGGTCTTTTGGCGTGTTTTCTTGTTTGTGGTGGGTACACATACCAGGTGTGTAAATCCCAATATTGAGCCATAATATTAATCTGCTGACTTTAAAATGTCTTGCTCTGCCCCAGCAGATCCATAGTGGCCAGAGCAATGCTAAGGCTCAGACCAAATCCCATTTATCACCTCCCTATCTCCACATACAGATGGAGTGATACAGATGGATCATCCCAGCCAAATAATAATGTAAAGTACCAGAAAGGGCTGACAGTGCTCTGAAGCTGTGATCTACTTACCAGCTTGTAGTCTACTGGTAGATCAAAATCGACATAGACACGCACACATCTTCTTTACTACTAACAGGCTTGACCCCCCCCCCCACTGAGCTAATGTTTAAGTAACTGGCCCCACTGGATTTTTTACATTTATCTTCACTTTCAAGGTAGACAGAGAACTGAAGAACATACCGTGCTGGCAACAAGTCTTCGTTTTACTCATCCTTTTGTCTCTGCACCCTGCAAAACACAAGGCATTAGATCAATATAAGGCAGATCTTAATGAACTTCAGGTCCATGCAGTCTATTCTCAGGGGGTGCTGGTATCTGAATTTATTTTCTAGGGTTGCCCTAGCGAACATCTTCCAAAAGACTATGGGAAAGGAGGCTTTACGATAAGCAACGGCAGGGACTTGTCACTTATACAGAACCTATAAAATAAAGTCCAAGGCTTTTTTTAGTAGGAAACAGGTAGTAATGAGAACTAACCAGTGAGACTGGAAACACGACTTACCTGGTACAATGATAGACATCTCTTTACTGTTCCTAAGGTCGGAGTTACCAGCCTGGGCAGGTGCTGGACAGTCACATCATACATTTGCTCGGGATCAACCTTAAAGTTGCTGAAAAGACAAAGCTGCCACTGGAAATATGAGAGAAGAGAGGCCTGTAACTGGTACAGACATTTAATGAACCCTGATCTAGACTCTAAACCCTGTCCCTGCAACCCCGTCATTTCTCTAACATAACCGCCCCTAATCATACCTCGCCACCATCTGAATATTAAAATAAGAACATCTACTCGGCTTATGTGTCAGACCTGCACTGCTGAGGAACTGGTTTTCGAACTGAAGTTGGAACAACAGATGCTGCATTAGTGCTGCGCTGCATCACCCGACACTTCTGCCCCCAACAGGCCCAGGAACTGGCTGTGAAACAGAAAACCAGTCAGCCCAAACGAGAGCACAACCAGATTATGGCAAGTCCATTGTAAAGCATGGTGATATGAAATACAGGCAAGGCAGAGCCACAATTAAAATGACTGGAACAAAGGTTACAGATATATAGAAACATTGGGGTAACAGTCGACCCTGCTGGCCTTCAGACTGGGCCCGCCTTAGCTCATAACAAGGTTACACGAATATTAGAAACATTAGGGGTAACAGTCTACCCTGCTTTACAGTTCCAAGGGGTACCCAGGGCACAAAGTAATCACCTCACTCCAAAAGTCTCCCCCTAATCTGACCTTCAGACTGGGTCCCCTTAGCTCATAACAAGGTTACAGATATATAGAAATCTATTGGGGTATACGGTCAACGCTGCTATGTTCTAGGGGTACTCCAGGGAACAAATCAGCACTATGAACTGGAGCGCTTTATCGTGGCCCCTCCACCTGATCCCAGTTTTTAAAGCTCGCAATACAACCCACGGACAGCAGTTTGACTAGCGTGTGCACAGGTTGGATTTTACATTCATGAACGTTTTCCCCTTTATGTGTGACACTCACCATCAGGGGGCCACTGTCCAGCTGATTCTGAGGCAATGGCCACGGGGTCCCGAACTATTAAGTTTCTATCACAAGAACGAACTTCTAAGTTGGAGGGAGCAGGATGGTAGTCCATTGACGGGGGTGGGATCCCAACTACTGTCCGATGCTAATTGCCTGGCAAAAGAAAGAGGTTAATGCATACAGATCCAGTCACAGGGCGAGGTTGCTCCACAGCAAGTGCTGTCATCGCTGTTAGTAAGAGAGAGTTAAAGGGAAAAAAACACCCACTTGGGAGGCGGAGAAAAGTTTTTTTTTAAAAAAAAAAAAAAAAAAAAAAAAATAAAAAAACAAAACCAAAAAAAGAAAAAAAGCCCCCAAACAAAACGCCCCCCAAAAGGAAAAAAAAAAAAGTTAAAGTCACTTACTGAGTTCAGACTGAGCACGCAGTGACACCGCTGAAAAATAGAAGATGAAATAGTCAGAACAGGAAATGCCCCCAGTGGTTTAAAGCAGAATATCAACGTCTTTAACAAAAAGTATAGAGCTGTAAGTTCCCCTTTAATTCCTGCAAACCAAACAGGGATGCATTGTGCACTGGTTCCATTCAGATTGTTCGAGATTCCCATCAGATCAGGAAATGGAAGGAATAGTTCTCACTATACTCTGGCTACTGGAAACTGTAGCCAGACAGTCTTTTGGAAAGGGGAAGTTAACCTTTAAATAACTTTAATAGGATCGTGAAATGGGCAGCATATTCTAGAGCACTTTGTCAACCTGGTCTGAAATACTTCAAATGATTTTTTCTGCAATTGTTAATGCCTATACGATGCCTATTTTAGACTCTAATTGAATTTCTGCCTGGTTGTCAGGGTCACTGACCAAGGAACATCACTTCCATGCTAACTTCCAAACGGTACACTGAATGTTAGAACTGACCAGAGAAATGACAAATTTACTACTCAATCCTGTAGATGCGACGTACATGACTTTCCATTATACCGAGGCCCCAGCCAGAGTTGCCCTGGGGTGCAGTCTCACGGAACATTCACGTCAGGAAGATGTCCGTATTCAGTAATTGTTTATATTCTCTGCACTGCTGGCTCTGACTCTTGAAAACATCATAACGGGGCAGACGCCATCGCGATTGTCCGAAGCTGAGGAAGAACAGACTTCTTGCTAAAACTGGCTTCATGTAGTCTAGATAACCAGCAAACAGAAATAAAGAGATATGGCGTTTGTTGAAGTCCTTGTTCACGGGTTCACTGTTGTGTGGCACACTTTTTAAAAAATGTTTTGGTTGCGGAGTTAAAAAAAAAAACAAATAATAATTTTGTTAAATACAGTCATCCAGTAATCCATGTACTCGAGGATAGAGAAATGTGTTGATAAAGGTTTAATCGTCCAAATAAAAGGGCTAGAATGGTGATTTTCAGTGGCACCCACTGTATGTCCAAGATTTGTCCTTGGGCATATACCGCCGCTCCTGTGTTTCCTGTAATCAACCATCGCCCTGAGTTTCCTCCAATCACTGTTGCCCCTGTCCCTCCATGCACTTCCCCCTGTCCGTCCATCACTGGTGCGCCCTGTCCCTCATTCAACTGTGCGCCCCTGTGCTGTCAGTATCGACGCCAACGCCTCATGGAAAAATAATGCTGATTAAAGCAACACAGGGCATTTTATGTGTTATGTAGAAGAGAATGGGATGTCCAACCATCTGTTGCTACAACTGCAAACTCCAGCATCCGCATGCCGATTGCTTACCTGGGGGTTCTAAAGATCTAAAATAGCAAAGTTTGGGGGGCCACAGGTCAGGCATGTCTGTCTTTAATGTAGGGTTGCCTACCTGGCCAGTATAGGCTTGACGTGCCAAATGTTATCGACTGGAAATATCTAAAATATACTTGGAAGGCTGTATTTTTTTTTCAAAAATGGTGCAACCATAGCTTACTTATGGCACTTTCCTGCCACACGTCTGTCAGGGTTAATATCCCACCTGTATACTTAGTGCCTGCGCGTGGCCCTAGCATACTGCTGACTCCCGGTCAAGACGCTGATGGCAGGGTTGACAGGTTTGGCGGTTTTGCCTAGCCAATTGGGGCTAAGCTATTGAAAAGGCCAGGCTGGTTTTGAATGTAAGCAAACTAGTCCAAGGTAAAACCAGCTAATGTTTTTCCTTGCCATATAATCGTGCCAAGCCGTGCGCCTCCCGGTGGCGAATGTTGGTTAACTGAAGTTTGTTTGGTTTAATTGGTCACAGATCTTGCTTAACTGCCTTAAGTTTAATGTGTGAAGACGGTTACAAATTACCACAGCATAGGGCAGATACGGGAGAGGTTGTGTAGTTCAAGTGCAGCGAATTAGCCCAGATATGCCAGGGGAATTTAGGTGCAAGTTTATCATTTGGCTTGCTATAGCAACAAACACCCTTAACAACAGTCCATATGTTCTTGTAAGAAAAAAATCACTGTGTGTGAACTGATGTGAGCCATATTTGTACCGAACGTCCATCATCCTCCCCTCTTCTATGGAAAAGTATTCAGTAGCTAAAATTGTAGTTGTTCCTATCGCAAAAGGCTTGTGTTTGGGGGTCGCCCACGCAAAACTAAATGATCTTAGACTGCCTATTTACTACCTTTAATGATAGTTTGGTCACTTTGTGGGCACTTTTAATTAGAATCTATGAAGGATACACACACAGCTTGAATGTGTTTCGCAGCTGTAAATTTACGTAAACAAAACCTTATTCTGAGACGCACAAAAATTTGAAATATGAACACTGTTGTGAGGAGCTGAAGATAAAATCTGCTGTTTATATGGGCACGTTTGAGCAGGCCATGTAATCAACTGACATACAGAGAGGCTTAGGAAACATACATAAAGCAGATAATGGTGCAGTGGTTGCACTAGTTAGTGAATTCTGTCAATCAACCCGTTAACACTGCAGCGAACACTAGATGTACAGTATTATGTTAATAATGGTGTAATGGAATTGGAACTTTGTGGAGGGCACACATCTGGGCTTGTTTGTCCTACTGTTGGATAGCATGCTCTAAAGGACACAATTGTATAGTGGCAGTGGGTCCCAACCACCGGCATGCCCGGTCCAAGAAACCGGGCAGCGGACAGTCCTGAACTGGGCGCCTAACAATGAACGTGGTTGCTCGAGGATTTCACCAAATTGGTCGGACGACGCCCTCTTACTCCACTTGCTAACCTTCCTTAAACGCCCGCTACGCTCGGCCCCGTCACCCGTCCCCGGACCTCACCCCGGTCCTTGAAAAAAAAATGCCTTTCTTTTTTTGGTCCCACGGGCCATAAGAAAGGTTGGGGACGCGCCTGGTATAGTGGCTACATCATAAGATAAACCTATGTTTTATTGGTGTGCGTTAACAAGCACTGTATGTGGCATGGTGTAGTGTACCCCAATATTTCTGTCTATGTGTATTTGTTCAAATGCTTCCCACATAAGCAAGCATACAAATTGTGGTTTTTAATGGTAAGAGTTTCAGATCGATCAGAGTAGCTGCTCGTGCATCAGATTCATCACAACAAAATCAAACAGGTTCATATAATTCCATTTAATGAGTTGGTTGAAATGTGTTATTTCAAATTATTTTTATTTGCTCATTTGGTACAATATCTAGACTCCAAACTTTATTGTGAAAGGTGCGGGGTGAGTCATGCCGGTGCAGATGCTTAAGACAATAATCATCTGGGTGTCACAGTTTGGGTGCTTCTTGGGTAAAGGGTAACACTGGGCCGATTTGGGGAGATTTAGGAAACTTCAGAAGACTTTTGGAATACGAAGCGCGGCGTGTGCCATGCCGTAGGCGATTTTCAATTTTAGTCCGGCGCAAGACAGAGGTAAAGCGATTTGGGGAGATTGAGGCGATTAGTCACCGAGGCGACTAAATCTGCCGCCAAATCGCCCAGTGTGACCTTATCTCTTACCTTTTTTCGATGGTTATACTTGGAAACACTGTGGGAGTAGACACCTATATTGTTATCATCATCCTTTTATTGACAACATGGCTGAAACTATTTCTGCGCTGCTTTTACAGAGATTATACATCATTCTCGCATCAGTCCCTTCCCAAACAGAGCTTTAAATCTAAGTTTTGTCACAATCTCAATTTTTTACATTCACACATCCAAGGATCAGTTTTATCAGAGCCAATTAACCTGCCTGTAGTAGTTGGGAGTGTTTGGAGGAAACCCTCACACAAGCCAGGGTGAGAAATCATACCTTTAGATTAAGGCCACAATTGCTCATTGACTATTTTATAGTGATCTGCACCAAATCAATAATTTTTCAACGCTTTGCATCTGAAATTACGCCCCACACTGGAAATTGTACCTGGTCTGACACCTCAAGCCTTTTCCCATGTCATTTTGGGCACATAGTTCCCTCCAGCACCTCAGCCTGCCTATATCTTAGGTAAGTCTCCAACAGTTTTTTATTTGATTGTTTTTAAAAAATATCTTATTTCCTGCTGTTACTATAAAGAATGAAAATCACAATGTATCATTACTATTTTTATTCTATCTTTTTTTCTATTTGCAGTTCTGGCAGTGCTGATGGCTTGTTTTTACCTGTAGCAGTCCATTCCACAAGGAAGTAAAGAGTGCAATTTATTTCTGTAATGCCAGCGCCATGCGATGAAAAATTCCAAGGAGTGAAGTGAAAGTAACAATTGAGTGCAGCCAGTCCTGTACAATGAGTGGAAATCCTGGAACAATTAACATACCTGAACTGAAAAGGCCAGTGTCTCCCGGGACATGTATGAATGTGAATGTTTAACTGCAATGAAAATGAAACTGGTAAGTGGACAGAGCTGAACAGAGGCGCCTACAACACAACATATTCATTATAGTGACAACTTTGGTTAGAAACTTTATTCCAGTGATTTCCCTGCAATGCCCCCAGCAAATAAAGAACAATACATTTATCAAAGAACAGTTTCAAGTTAAACACCCTCCTAAGAGTTAGAGCTTGTTGTGCGCTCCGAGAAGCAATAAGCACAGTGCTCTCTGGTTACGATCTGCTGGAGCTGTAAAGCCCTGTTACTCATATATATATATTCCACCACTTCCACCATGAAAACTGAAAAGTGAATAGATCAGAATGACTCATAACATGGCACAAAGCTGGAATATATTAAGTATAGGAGGTGAAGGCATTTGCATACTATTAATAATAACATGTAGAATCAAGTCTCACAAGTGGTTGAATTAGCACATGGTTTGCCAATGTGAGCAGTAACGCACGTCAAGGCTTCAACTCTTGTTAGCTGTCCATTCACACATCTATTGCAGCAAATGGCTGCTCACCCTATCACTTGCTGCAATAGTTTCCTCTCTGGTTCGCATGGAGTGACATAAACTGTCATGGGACTTTCCTCTTCAGCAAATACTGAGAGGTATCTGACTAGTCACACACACACATCATTTGGCTTTTACATATTTAGATTTACTTTTACAAACATATTTAGATTTAGTTTAAATTTGATTTTTAGTTTAGATGATATAACACAGTACTGATACAGGAATCATGATGGACCTTTTTACGTTTGTTCCTAGTTGGCATTTTGGGTCATACCTCTGCCAGTCTGTTTATGAAACCTTTCCCCCCATCCTTGAGCTGAACCTGCAATTTATTCTAAATATGGACCCAGGTTTTTTGGACTAGTTGTTACAACAGAAATATTCAACATTCACACACACATATCTCACACAACCATAACAACATTCCTACACATTCCAGAATATCACACATGCTATAATTATTGGCTGTTCTTGACTGCAGTTGAATTTTTCATCCTTTCGTCCTCTCCTGTACATAGGTGGTGATGATAATAATGGAGATAAGGGAGGCTTAACATAACCCCAAAAAGGAGTGTGCTACAGTATATAATAATAAATACGTTCTTCTTTTAGTAGCCTCCCAAGAACCCTGCTCCCCTCTAACTACTGGTTTATAAACGTCAACCTGTGACATCCCTATTTAATTTAGTTTTTGACATGCCTTTTCCATTTTTGTGGGGTTGTATTTAGGTTATATTTATATTTTAATGGGCAATTATTTGCAATTAAATAAATTTAGATGATCCAGAGGAAGGCAAAAACCCCTTCTGAGGCGGTCTCCAATCTGCCTCAGAAGGGGAAAAAATTCCTTCCTGACTCCAAAATGGCAAATCGGACATGTCCCTGGATCGACAGTAGCCTTGTAAAGGAAATACAATGCCACATAGGCAGTGTACGGGTCCAATTCTATTGCTCCGTATTGGCATGCCATTAATGAAGCACCAGGTTATAAAATAACCTGATACTAGTGACTGATTCCTTGAAAGGGAGAACAGGTCATTTCCAATACAGAAATGCTTGCGGATTCCAAAAGGGAATTCAACTCCGTGTTCTCCTGTTCAAGGAATGGGTGAGCATTGCAAATAGCTAATTCAACTGATGCACACACACACTCTCACACACACACACATACACACACACACACTCACACATACACCTCACATCACACATACACACACTCACACTCACATACACAACACTCACTCTCTCACACACTCACTCTAACACATACACACACTCACTTTCACACATACACACACACTCACTCTAACACACACACACACACTCACTCTCACAACACATCACACACACAAACACTCACTCTCACACAACACACACACACACAACACTAACACATACACACACTCACTCTCACACATACACACACATATATATACAATGGTAAGGTGGTAACAATAAACCCCTATATATTTAGGTCTCCAGGGGGTATACTTACCACTACTTACCATTAGGGAGCTCAGCGGCTGCTGAGTGATAACAACCCGCCCTACCTTCCCTAAAAGAAAATGATTTTAGATGTATTTTAAGAAAAGTTTCTATAGAGCATATGTTTTCTTTTCTACCTTATTCTAGATGCTTGCCTGTCAATAGTTATATAATATCTATTATCCTGTCAATAAACTATTGTATAACATTTTATCTAAAGACCTAAAACCAGCCTAATCTTTTACATTACTCTACACTGTCTCATTTCATATAACATTTATACTCACGATGGTTAACTCTTCCGTTCTTTCTTTTTTCTCTTCTCCAAGTCAAAGCCAGGGATCCCGTGTGGTGGCGACATTGATGGCAGACGCAGGTGGATGAGTTGTTGAGAGGTGCAGCTTGCCATAGAGGGTATGATGTCAATTGGCCCAGGTTGTTGTATTGTCCAGGCAGTATTGATGTTTTCCCATATTAGAACCAATGCCTTACTCCTGCCAACTCCAGCTGGGATCCACGTGGGAGAAATCTGCCAAGTTGGTTTCCTCGTTCCGAATTTGAGAGGAGAATGACAGCGGGATTTCAGTGAAGTCATCTGCTGATGGCTATATGAAAGGAAACAAGGTGCTTCTTACATACTTTATTTCACTCAAGATAAGTCGTAACTTAATATGTGGCTTTAATTATCTGTAAAAAGTGATTACTGGATTCAGATATTAATGCCCAGAAAATGAGAAGCAGGGGAAAGTTAAAATCAGACTATCACTATCCACCAAAACCCAACAACTTTATTTTAGAAATAAAATTACAAAAAGTTTCTGAAGGCCAAATAATGAGCTATTGAAAAAGGAAACGGTCAATAAATGAATAAGGGACCCATTCATTTCACTATGGACACGTGATTATCTGTCTTTGTTACAGCAGTAACCACAGTGGCGACCAAGTCCAGGTTGGGTCAAATCTGAAGGTGAATTGTGTTTTATCAGTCTTGGATATTACTAGAACTTTAGGAAAGTTACTGTTAGCAACATGTTTTCATATCTAAGTGAATCCCAAACCAATGTTGGGAGCCTTAACCCAAAAGCTCCGAAGACCTCTGGCCTACCAAGTGGTGGATGAGTAAAAAAGAGCAGCAGTTTTTCTGCAGTGTGAGAGTGGGTGGATGTATCATATATATCACATGTATTTACCATTCCTGGCTGGTTTTCACTCTCCGGTTCTCCAGCTCTTCCCACTTCACTGTGCTGTAGAAAGCGTGCTCCCTGATGTTTCCGTTGACACCGATCCGCTGATTCTCATCCATCTCCAAAGCTAAAAAGAAACATGAAACATGAATTTCAATATTGCAGGTGCTGTGTCATGTACCTTCTTAATATATATATTATTCTGTAATTCTGCTTTGGCTCATATTTACCTTCGGCAGGAGGTCCAGCATTTCCTTGCTCATATAATATGGGTAATAAGGCGTATTCTTCTTTATTGCAAAGAATTGCCTTAAAATACTGCCTGATGGTGAAAAATGGCAAGCTGCCCGTGGCCATTTTGGTACATGGTAATCCAAAAGACCACCAATCCACGCCTGCGTTATACTCTGCCTTTGATAGAATCTATGACATAAAATGATTACAGAGAAAACATGAGTCATGAACTGATAGGGTACTTGCAGAATACAAAATAACGTGTTATTTCCATATTAAATTGCAGATGGATTACATTTAACTTCTGTATTACTATTAATTAATATATTAATAATATTAATTAATATTAAATGAGCACAGATCCAATACATGTGGAATTATCAGAAGATATAACATAACATTCTTAGCAACCCTGCACTGATTGAATCAGACCTCTCTATCTACCGAAGCGATAAATTAGTATTAAGGGCATCTTCTCTTTCAATTAAGTTTTATTCTTAGCAACCTTTGCATTGGTCTTCATTTTTTATCTTTTATAGTTTTTCAACTATTTGCCTTTCTCTCCAGGATTGAGATGGGGTTTAGTGATACCTTCCGCTAAAATCAAATCGCACTATAAGGCTACAGTTTTGTTGTTACTGAAACTTTTTATTAACTTATCTTTATATTCAGGCCCATTCCTTTTAATTTCCCAGTATCTCATTCAATTCAGGCTCTGGTTGCTAAGTTAAAATTTAAACCCTAGCAAACAGATAGCTGCTGGAACTCCAAAATAGAGAGCAGCTGAACAAAAAAGCTAAATAATTAAAAAATCATTTAAAATGAAGACCAATTTCAAATTGTCTCAGGAATATCACTCTCTGCATGAGACTAAAGGTTAAATTAAAGGTGAATATGTTTGTATTTTAAATGTTTGTTTGTCACCTCTTGGTGCGCGGTATCCAGGGGTTCCTATTACTCCGTTGGTTCTTGTCTGGTCGAAGATGTTCTCTGCGGCGAGGCCAAAGTCGCAGATCTTGATATGGCCGTATCTGTCCACCAACACGTTGTCAGGTTTCAGGTCCACTATAGGATAAGCATTAGGAGCAAGTTACATAGGTAACAGTTCTTGGGACCAAAATGCCCAAAATTGCCCTCCACTGCCACTATAAGTAGGCTGCCATCAGAGTGGGGATCCTGCAGGGGGCCCATAGTAACAGAGAACCCAAAGAAATGTGAAGGTACAATTCATAGAGTAAAAAAGATATTGGACCTGCAGAGGGAATTAGTAGTGTTTGGGTGGGGATGCTGACGTGTTTGAGCAGAACGGAGTGTGTGTTCTATAACATATTCTATATTCTTTTAATTGGGGCCATGTTTTACTTTATTGGATTTGCCCACCTCCCACAGGGGTGAGGGGCCAACCTGGCAGTGGGATAAAAACCCTGGGCTTATATGGCTCTATGTAGTATAGGGGTCCCATGACTTCTAACAGCACCCTGCAGTCTGACTGTGTAAGTGCTTTCTTGTATTGGCTAATTTAAAAAGGAGTTGGGAGAGATGAGTAGTTACTATGGGAAATGCTTGCCCTACAGCACATGTAGTGGTGACAGTCCATCATCACTGCAGTGAATCTAATGTGTCAGAAAGCACATAGAAGCAACACAATATACTGAGAATTTTACTCACCGATGAATGATGCCCTTAGAGTGCAGGAACTGGACAGCAACCACCATCTCCGCTGTGTAGAACCTTTTACAAAAAGAAAATCATCAATCGTTCCTATATCACATTCATTACATAGGATTTTTTAGCAGTTAACTATAGAGTTGCCCTCGCAGTGTTCTCTGTGCTTGCAATCTGATGCAAATATCTAAGTGTAACATACAAAAGGGTGCAGAACACATCTTACTGACAGCACAGGCAAACATGCTAATATGTAACCTTGTTTATGGGAAACAAATTCAGCCCATTCAAGTGCCCAGCGTTTTCTACTTATAAAGAGCTGTAGTAACACTGTCCCAGAGAAAATCCATTAAAGTGATCCAGCTACAATTCCTTAAACATGTCCTGTTCATATCAGTAAATTAAATCAGAGAATAAAAAGAGGGAAATGTATGAAATGTGCGAAGTATAAAAAGTACAGTTTCTAATGCAATTCATCTACAATGGGCCATTGGTTGGGGCAGCTGGGAGGGGTGATATTGCAAGTCTATGGCATCTTTTAACAACTCCTTTAGTATTGGCCATAATCTAAAGATTGCCACCTGAATGAAACACAAGTTCGGGTGCAGGAAAGGGGACACTGCTACTCAAGCTTGCCCTCGGTAATACACTGCTGCCAGAGAACAAAAACCTATTAAGGGCCAAGAGGTAGGCAAGTGAGCAAAGTATGAAAAACATGGTGGGCTGCATCTATTCTTTCCAGTTTGCTCCCTGTCCCATGTACTGTAAATGGTCCTAATGTCACTTACATGATTCTTGCCATTGGCAGATTTCCCTTTGCGAAGAATCATTTGCATTAAAGATTTCCCGCTGGCATACTCCAGGACGAAGAAGGATTCCAGCCTGTTAAAGAGAGAATAGAAGAAAGGTGAGACCTAGAACAATCCAGCCTCCCACCCAAAAACTTTAAAACTGTCTGAAATAGAAGTGGTAATGTGAATAAGTGGAAAGCCAACATCTTGGCGCTCATGGAGATATAGAAACAGCCATGTATGAGGAGCAAATGAAGACCCCACCGCATAGTTTGTCTAACACTGGTCTAATTATGCTAAAAAGAGATAAGGACATCAGAAATAATCTTTTTCATTATCTTTCATAACATTGTCTTTGAATGTGATTTATAATTTTGCCATAAAAATATTTGCCGGAAGTTTTTTACATTACCTTCTTACTACCCCGCTTCCTCTATGAGGAGGCTGCCATATTTGTGGAGCAGAAATCCGTTAGCATTAGAAACTCTAACTGACCGGTTAAGATTGGACAGTCAGGTTGGCAAAACAGTCAGGTTTAAGAACTTCAAGTGTCAATTACAAAAGCAGAACTATCAGCGAAAAACAATCAACATGACCCTATAGGTAACTTTTAATGTAGATTAATAGTTTGAAAAGAAAATTTTTAGTGTCGGTATCACTTTAAAGTTAATTTTAATGCTAGATTCCATTTAAAGACATTGTGGGACATTCACTAAGATTCAGAGTTGCCACCAGGTGTAACTTCGCCGCACTTTGCCGCACTTCGCCAGGCGTAGTTTCACCAGCGCTCCGCAAATTCACTAAAATCCGAAGTTGCGCTCAGGGGTAGGGTAAGGTTGCGAAGTTGCGCTAAGCGAAGCGAAGTTACGCTAGCGATGGTTAATTTGCATACGGCGCCAAATTCAAATTTCAATGGAGGAATATGTAGCAGCACTACAAATGCCTGGGAAACCTTCAAAACATCAAATAAAATTTTTATTTTGCCCTACACATGTGCCCACTGGATAGTTAAGTTGCCATAAGTTAGGAAATGAAGGGGGGGAGGAGGGGAGCCCCAAAAAAATATTTCAATCTTTTTCAACCTATCACACATAATTTAGAAAAAACACCGGGCGTTGGGAATTAGAAATTTTTTTTACTTTTTTTGAAGAAATCCCTATCTACTCTATTGTGCTTCGCCTGTTCTGAGGTGGCGAAGGAAGTCTAGCGTAAAAGGGTAGCGTTCAGAACACTGCACGCATTAGTGAATTTGCGTAGTTACGTCTGTTGCGCAAATTCGCCAGGTGTAGGGTGCGAAGTTACACTAGCGAAGTTACGCCAGCGTCCGTTAGTGAATTTGCAAAAGTAACGAAAAATGCCCAACGCTAGCGAATTGACACTAGCGTTAGGCGCTTCGGCGCATAGTGAATTTGCCCCATTATATGCAATTAAAAGCAGTATTTACCTCTGATTGAAAAGCTGCGTAGGAATGGCATAAAAATGTGCTTCCTCTAGCGACCGACAGCACTCGGGCCTCCTTCATCATGATGTTGAAGTTGTTCTTGTCTGGACTTTTCTGCATGATCTTTACTGCTACCAGTTGCTTCTTAGGTGTAAACGAAGCCAACAACACCTAATAACAAAGGGCAAATATTAGATATGACCATGGTGTATGTAAAGGTAAACGCTAAACATTGAGAGGCTAAAATAAAAAAGTTATCTGTTTTCACTTTACACCGTAGGTGGAGAATAATAAATAGTCTTCCCCAATTTATTAGAAACAGTATCTTCCAGTGATTCCTTCCCCAACATAAATGTCACCGTTCTATATCACCACTTTATAATGATATTCTTAGAACTGTATTTACAAAACAATGAGTAATAATACTAAACTACTTTATTCTCGCCTATGTTTTCTGCTTCCCTATGATTTATACTAAGAGAAATCATTCCTGGGAAGCCTTTCACTTACCCGCCAAAGCCTCCTTTTCCCAGCTCTGAATAAAACCTGTAGTTCTTAATATCCAGGGGGACAGGTCTGCTGATATCCACACAGAGTTTCTTCACTGCGCATTCCACCTAGTTAGGGAAAAAAACTCCATTAGTACCTTGTATTACAAATAACCTGTACATAGCATATATTAATAAACCCATCAGCAAGCATAAGGCAGGGCTCCTTAATATGAGGCAGCACAAGGGACTGGAGAGCGCGGACACCTACACCTATGTGGCCTCCCCCAGCCCATGGCCCCCATGAATACATCTCCAGAAACTTAAGCCTTTGATTATATATTGAGACAATGCTGGAAGCCTGGGTTTCTGACACATTGACACGGCAGACCATTAGTGATAGTGGATGTTCATCAGAATCAATCAGTAATTAGATTTGAACAGTTACATACAAGGTAGAAGATGAAGCAGATGTGATTGGTTGACATTGGCATCATCACTGATAATACTAATTCCTATACTATAGAAAAACCAGCCCTGATTGGTTGATACTGGCAATATCACTGGTGATTTTTATTTTCCCTTATAGTAAACCAGCCCTAGTTTCATACCCAAGATTAAAAAAGAAGAAGAAAGAATAAATAAATAGATGGGTAATTTTTAGTCAGAACAAGACCTTGGGTAAATCAGCAAGCTATAAACATCAGGCAAACAAATTAATTGCAGAAATCCTGATAAAAAGACATCCCAGCAAGTTAGGGCATAGATCCTATGGGGCCACTTCTTATTAGCAAGTTAGGGGAGAGATTAAGCACAAAAGCGGCAACTGTGTTTTCTTACCTTCTAAGGGATCCTCTGGACTTCTTGATTTTTGATCCTTATTCAATCCTTTACTGGTCTTTTCCAACTGACTTTTCTTTTCTTCTAACTGTAACTTTTCACTCTTCTCTATGGGGCTTTTCTCCTTGTCTTTTAATTTACTCCTTCTGCTTTTATTGCTCCCATCTTGACGGGTCTTCTTTTCCATGGGGTGTTTCTTCTTTTCTTCCAACTCATCTCCACTCCTTCTCCTTTTATTTCTCCCATCTTCACTGGTCTTCCTTTCCATGGGGCTTTTCTTCCGTTTCTTTTACCTGTCCTTCACTCCTTCTCCTTTTTACTGCCCCCATCTACACTGATCTTTTTCATTTGACTTTTCTTCTGATCTTCTAACTCACCTTCACTCCTTCTATTATTGCTCCAATCTCTACAGTTCTTCCTTTGTATGGAGCTTTTCCTCTCTTCTATCTGTCCTTCACTCATTCTCCTGCCCCCATCTTCACTGGTCTTCTTTTTCACCAGGCTTTTCTTCTTGTCTTCCAAATCACCATCACCCCTTCTGTTATTGCTCCTATCTCCACTGGTCTTCCTTTCTTTAGGGCTTTTCTTCTTCTCTTCCAGCTCCCTTTCTCTCCTTCTCCTTTTACTGCCCCATCTTCACCTGGTTTTCTTTTCACCAGGCTTTTCTTCTTCTCTTCTAAATCTCCATCACTCCATCTCCTTTTCTTGCCTTGTCCTTCCTCCTCCGAATTCCGACTCCTCTTCTTCGTCACCTCCATGTTAATCTCTCCTCCTATACTGTTTTTTTTAATTTTATTTAAGCTCTATCGCAATTTATCTACTTTTTATCTATCGCCACTTCTCACTCCATGTCTCTTCTCCTCACTGTCCAAACAGCAGTTGGCCTGAACCAACTGAACAAGTAACTGAACTAGGTGAGTCATGTGACCACCAGCAGTGTCAATGCAGGCAGGCAACATGGAGCGACAAATGGAGAGCCATTGGCACTACAGAGGACATTGGCTATGGCACTACAGAGAAGAAAACTTCTCTAAGAGCAATGTTTAAAGTTGAGAATATGAATTTATTAGTAAAAACCATTAAGGGGCAGAGCTGAAAATCCCTGCAGTCCACAAGGGTTATCAAATGGAACTGCTACAGAGTTGTATTACATCTACACTGGATTGATGCTAATTGTATCAAGAGTTCCAGAACTGGTGCTGAGATTCTGTGTTCACTTCAGCTCCTTCAGGGGAAAATTGGAAGTTGCTGATTACCTCAACAGTTCCCACATATTAGTAGGCTGGTGGCCATTATCAGGACAAACACCAAGTTGTTGCTTAGAGGAACTCCTATTTTAAATGGCGCCTATCTATGCTGCCAGAATTCCAAACCTTATTGGAGGTTTAGTGGGACGTAATGTCTTTATTGAAGCATGACATGCTGACAATTATCTACATTCTTTATCTATAGACCCTTCTTCACCATTTCCATATTTCACTGCACTGCATTGTAAACTCCTAAATAGAAAGATTTATAGACACTGATAAATGTAACAGCTCTATATATTGTGGACTAATGTAAAAGGTAAAAATAAAGGGCTAAACAGAAAGCAAATTATTGTGAGTGCCAACGTAATAGGTGGCTCTGCTCTTTATTGCTTCTTCTTTTTCGCTGTTAATGTGTAATGTGGAAAACTGTATAGGGCAAATGCTATATAAATAACAGCACCTTACATGCATCCAATTCTCACATAGTAACATAGTAGATGAGGTTGAAAAGAAAAATGTGGTCCATCAAGTGCAACATGCACAACTGCTAGTGAATCCAAGACGGCAAAAAAAACTACCAATCTGAAGCCCTGGGGCTGGGGGAATTCCTTCCTGACTCCCAGATGTCAGTTGGACCAGTCCCTGAATTAATTTTGGATTAAGAGCTGTTTTTTAGAAACCTTGTGTTTCATCCCTTGCTTAAAAGCCACCCAACGCCTGTAGGCAGGGCCGCCATTAGAAATCACGGGGCCCCTGTACAACAACATTTTTGGTGCCCAGATTTTATAAGAGTCAAATGTTCTAGACCTGACCTGCTGGTAATTCAACCCACATCCTCTCCATACTTGCACTCTATTGCCAATGAACTGCTCAATGCCCACCTACCCATTGTGGATACCCACGGCTATCTGAATCACTGCACGGCCCAAACATGGGGAAATACAATATTAAAATAACCTGCTAAGATCAGTAGTAAGGTGTCATTTCCGTCTTAGGCCAGAACTTTGCATTGAAACAGCTCGGTGAAAATTCTATTGGCAAACTTGCAGAGATTTGTTTCTTAACCTGGCACCAAATTTTCGGGGCAAAGCTTCTTGTCATGTTTATCAAAGAACACTGACGATGGCCGGTCAAGCAAATCCTGATACAAACCATCCATGTCCATTTCTTGTTCTTTAGTCCTGTCCATGTTGGCCGTTAGCCAGTTTCTAACTTCACAGAGATCTATATGTGACATCTCCAGAGTGGAGCCCCAGGTGACCAGGGCAAGAGCTGAAGAAAGAACACAACAGGCCACAGCATAATATGATAAGACACAAACGCTTCATTGAAAGCTACAATACAACCCACAGCAAAACCACTGAGGGCATTCCTGTTAAAAAACATAACATATAATACCATAACATTTTTACTTTCACTGCTCTACCTGCCTGAGTACTCTGTGATCTCACCTCTGGTTCATAATGAGTGGTAATGCTTGAAAACACCTGTGGGAAGCCAGATAACTATACTATTATAATCATTTATTTACAATGCACTCAAATATTCTGCATAAGTCTACAGAGCTGAATAGAAGCACTTACACCACAGTATATTCATTATATCAACACTTTGGTTATGGATTCCTAATCCGCAAACCCAAATCCAGAAAGCTCAGTATTATAGGAAGCCCATCTCCCATAGACTCCAGTTTAAACAAATGGAGTTGAATAAATCCATATTGGTGGTAAAACAATCCTATTAGGTTTATTCAATGTTTAAATAATTTTTAGCAGACTTTGGTTCAAATTACCGAGGATCCTTTATGCAGAGGTACGTGCATTCTGGATAATAGATCCTATACCTGTATATTTTATTACATTGATTATTGTGCAATGCCAATAAAGGACAATACACTAATTCCAGATCTGTTTCACGTTAAACATTTCTTTGAATATATTCTGAAGCAGGGTTAGTGATTGTCTAGGGGCTGATTTGTGAAGCACCAAGGAGCAATAGCACAATGGCTCTCTGGTTACTCAGTTCATTAAAAGGGTGTTTCGCCTTGAGTTAAATTTTAGTATGTCATAGAATGGCTAATTCTAAGTAACTTTTCAATTACTCTTCAATTATTTTTTTGTTATAGTTTTTGAATAATTTGCCTACTTCCTCTGACTCTTTCCAGCTTACAATGGGGGGTCACTGATCCATCTAAAAAAAAACAAATGCTCTGTAAGTCTAAATATGTATTGCTATTGTTCTGTTTTATTACTAATCTTTCTACTCTGGCCTGCTCCTATTCATATTCTAGCCTCTTGTTAAAATCAATGATGGTTGCTAGGGCAGTTTGGACCCTAGCAACTAGATTGCTGAAATTGCAAACTGGAAAACTGCTGATTAAAAAGCTAAATAACTCAACCCCACAAATAATAAAAATTAAAAACCAATTTGCATCATACAACTCATACTTAAAGTAAATTTAAATGTGAACAACCTGGTGACATGCGGTAAAGCCTGTCCCCACCTCTCAGGAATTTACCAACAGCCTGAGTGAAATGATAAGTCACATATATAAAGTGATTGGAGTCAGCAGTGATTCTGAAAAAGGTCTGAAACACGACAAGTGATTGACCGGCACTCCAGCAACACATTGGATCATTACAACTTCCCTTGCACAGATGTGGCCACATTTCCCTGAATCAACGCTGATGTCAGTGAATTCCTTACTTGGTATAGAAAATAAATTTTATGCTAT